>NC_137023.1:31552839-31560339 GCF_032717465.1 Coenobita brevimanus | reverse complement strand
AGCACTGAAAGAAATACCCAGACAGCCAATTTGCTGATACTAGGGTAGCGATGATACTAGGGTAGCGAGACTCTTGTTATGCTACTGTATTCTATACATAAGGTGTTTATGGTAAACGGGTCACTAATACATCTCAGAATTTAACATTGCCCTGTTTCTAAGTACGCTTTGCATAACATAGATATCAGAAAAGATTTCTCACAATTAGGCTACTGCCTTAGAAAAAATAAAACGTTTATAAAATTCTGCCACCAGAGACTTCATACACTTAAGATTGTTTCGTAGCATCCCTGAAAGTGCACATGCACCGCCAAGGGGGCACGACCCACAGTTTGTGAACAGCTGCCATAAATTTTTCGTAGCATGGCTAACTTTGTCAGAATCAGAATTCAGATAAATATTGAAATTTCTCATAAATCACATACATATTCTCCCTAATTTTTTGTATTCCCCTTTGTAGATTTAGTGTTTTTGTATACCGAGTATGTGTCTAGCAGTACTCTTGCTGAGTGCAATTTGCGGTGTTATTTCGGGTCCATTGTTGTGGCTTGTGAGAAATGGAATTACTGACTTGATGGAGGCTGTACTTTCTGATGTTTTTAAGCAAGGACAGTATTATATTCAGAGTTGCTAATGCTGAATGCTAAGATGAAATAAATTGCACCCAGTGGAAACTATACACCTGTGTCTGCAGGGTTGGATTTTCATTCATGAATAGCTTGAACAAAGAAGAAAAGAGACTGATTCTCTTAGTACATGGTTTTAATTATATTCTTTATAAATGCATACCCTACCTGTATATGACTTATTTTTCCTGCCAGGTATATGCTAAACTACAATTCTGAGCAGTTGTGCATGTCTGTTCACAGCATTTCATGAGAAGAAGTCTAGAATGGCGTTGAGAACTTAACTTACGTCCCCTTTACTCTATGTATTACATGTGTTCATCTTCAAAGTTCAGACCTTTAAGTTCCTGCCATGTGATATTTTGTGAGAGGGTCTTTTGCGAAATGACAATGGCGGATTCTGTGTAGTGTAGTAGGTTGTTAGAGCCCCAGCTGTGTCATCGATGATATGTATTACGATTTATACTATATTCTAGCGGAACCTGTGGCCTCAATGGCCTTCGTACAGTCGACAACCATTAAGCCTAAGCCTTCTTCTCCTCCTCCTCCTCCTCCTCCTCCTCCTCCTCCTCCTTACTTTTGTCAATGTACTTTGAAATATGAAACGTCTAAAGAATGATGATTCTCTTGACTTTTTTTCTGGGCTGCATGAGCGTGACTTGTCTTTTTTCAAGCTATGAGAGATTCCGCATTTCCGAGAAGAAATGTTATTAATGTTTATGAGTCAATAGGGTTATTATAGGTAAAGTGCCGATAGGAGAAGTTACTTATGTCTGTGAGTTATTATGGAATGTAAATGTACAATTCAATGCCCAAAACAGAAAATACTAATGTTGGTTGAGTGCTGTGATCGCTTGTGATTGTTAATATTTCAGGTGAGTAGTTAAGATGTCTGTTTTTCTGGCCTTTGTGTTCTTTACTTATTAACTTCAGCAACGTAGTTGGAGAAGTTTATGTATTCAGTCAAGTCTCTTTGTTTGTGTACAAGATATCTCTAAAGATGTTGTCGGATTTCAAAGAATTTTGGTGAATAGGTGAGCAATGGGTCAAGGAAGTGTGGATTAAATGTTGAAGCGAATCCAGACCCGGATGCAGATCATACATTTTATTGGCTTTGGCAGAGGTATGCTCTCTCTGAAGGTGTGTAACAGGGCAGAGTAGGATCGTTGAATTAATTGGCTATGTGAGGCCATAAAGGTACTGGTCAGGGGGGACAAGGGAATAACAACAGCAAATAGTAAAGTTTACTGGTGTTGGGGTAGGTATGCACTCTTTGCTGCTTTGTAGTATTTATAATATTGCCTTTCAGATCAGGCCAGAGAGATGTACTTGAAGTGCTAAATTTGTTTGTATGCGTCTGTCATTTTTTGTAGCTTGTTTCTGGTTTTCGGTGACTTATATTTACGTAATATTCCATGCATAAATTGTCTCTGCTGCGTGTGAGAGAATTTTGTCTGTTGTGATAGCTGCATGGGATGGTGTCATGCCGAAGTTGAAGTTCGTGATAATACAGACGTATTTTGTTTTGGTCTGGAGGTGGCTATCAACAACAACAACAACAACAACAACATGATCCGGACGTCATATTCATCATCATCATCTCCCTAAACCCATAACTCACTAGTAAATACAATGACGGGATCCATAAGTACGAACAGGAAAGCAAGAAGTTAAAGAGAGCTATCAAAATAACGATCTGTGAAAGAGAGTATACATGCTGTACATTAACTCATTGCTCCAATTTTCGAAATCCTTGACTCCACTTCATCGGTCAAATGATCTACACAGAGATGTATCTTGTAATGCCCGTGAGACATGTATCATTCTTTCGACTTTCAAAATAAAAGATGGGGAGGCGCAATGGGTAAATTTTTTGCATGTTACATCCGTCAGTTCCTCTCTTTTTTTATTTATCTTCTTCTTCTTCTTCTTATTATTATTATTATTATTATTATTATTATTCCTGCGAAGGAGAATGGTATCATTTCGGCAACGCGCCCTCTGCCAGACTGCCATACACATGCTGAGTGTGTGTGTGTGTGTGTGTGTGTGTGTGTGTGTGTGTGCCTTAATTCCTCTTAGGTTATTTGATGGACTTGAATGAAACTTCCCTGGCGAATTCGTCGGGTTCCAAGAGAGATTTTCCACTATATACAATTTTCCAACCATGGTAATTATGGAGGGTCATTCTCCCCAGTCAAAGAAAAAATTCTCAGATATAATGAGAGGAAGGAAAAATGGATTTGATATCGTAGTATATGTTGTACAATGGACTCATATCGGTAATGCTCTATTTGGGGCGCGTGACCCTCTATTGATTCTTGGGAAGTCAGCTCCCCCTCCCACAAATAAAATTGATAAGAAATGAGGAAAAGTGAACAGATGAATTTCAACAAAACATCTCAGGTCAGTTCGGCTGGTTCCTTGATAATATCTTAACTGCGTAAAATTTTCCCCACTATTTTTCGGGGGGTTAGTCCCTCTCCAAAACATAAGGATACAAAATAGGGGAGCGAGGGTAAGTATGACTTTGATATCTTACTACATGTTGTACACTGGACTCTGATCCGTAAAGCGATATTTGGGGAGCGTGTACCCCATTAATAATTATTGGTGGATCAGCCCCCTGCCCTCCCCCCCCCCAAAGAAAAGGAATGGGAAAATCCATTAATGAAACTTCTCAGGTGAGTTCGTTTTGGTTGTAGGGAACGTCTTTTACTCTATACAATTTTCCAACCGCGATTTTTTGGCCGGTCAGCCCTCCTCAGGAAATTTAAAACTCTGAGAATTTGTGACACGATTGCAGATATGGCTTTGATATCTTATAACAAGCTGTACAATGGACTCTCTTCGGTAGCATGAACCTCCCAGTGATATTGAGGGGTCAACCCCCCTCCCAAAAAATACAATCGATCAGAAATAGGGGAAAGTGAGCACATGTACTTCAGCAAAATCGGCATAAATATAACGGGACTGGCTATGTATTTCCATGTTTTCCCGTAATGTACACGAAGAAACTTCACACCAACTTTGTAATTATTATTATTATTATTATTATTATTATTATTATTATTATTATTATTATTTGGAAGATGGTATTACTATGTTGGTTTCTGGTAGAAGTGATGGAAATCATTACCAAGGAGTAGGCTTACTGCTGAGTAGAGATGCTTGCAAGGCAGTATGTGAGTTTGAACCAATTAATGAGCGCTTGCTTTATGCTTGCTTAAAATCTGACCATGGTAATATCAGTATGGTTGTAGGGTACGCTCCGACAAATGAGGCTGCTGATGAAATGAAGGATGACTTTTATGAGAAGCTGCAGGATGTAGTGAATAGAGTGGCAAGACATGATGTGTTAGTTTGCATTGGTGATTTTAATGCGATTGTTGGCAGTAGTAGGGATGGCTTTGAAGATTGTATGGGTAAGGAGGGTGTTGGTATAAGAAACGAAAATGGGGTGCGACTTGCAAGCTTTTGTTTGGCAAATGACCTTATGATTGGTGGAACTATCTTTGAGCACAGAAAAATACATAAGACTACTTGGATTTCACCATGTGGTAAATATTGTAACCAGATTGACCACATTGCAATTAGCAGAAGGCATAGGAGTTATTTGCAAGATGTTTGCGTAAGGAGGGGGGCAGATATGGGTAGTGATCATCAACTTGTTGTGTCAAAGATTAAAATAATTGTACAGGAGGTAATAATTATAATTTTGATGAGCTGAGAAGTGATGAGAGCGCGAGGGAAAAGTTTCGGTGCGAATGTAGAAACAAGTTTCTAGTCCTGCAGACTTTGATGGAATCTGAAGACAATGATATTAATCAAATGTGGAGAGAGGTAAAAGAGGTTTTGCATGAGAGTGCTAAGGTTACTATTAAGAAAAAGGGAAAAGCGAGAAGGAAAAAGTGGATGTCAGATGAAACATGGAATGTAATTCAGAAAAGGAAAGAGGCTAAGTTAAGAAGAGAAGAACAACATGTTGATGGCCAGGTAGTTGAAGTACTTAGAGCAAAGTATTGGAGTTTACATTCTGAAGTTAAAAGACTCGTTAGACGTGATAAGAGGAGACTATATGATGAAAAGGCGACAGAGACAGAAATTAAATTAAGTAAAAATGACGGTCAGAGCACAAGAGCAGCGTATCAGGCCATAAAGGAGTTAACTGGGACTGAAAAGAGAAGGAAGGAAATACCTGTACGAGATAGAAATGGTAATTTGATGACTAAAGATTTGGATATAAAAGGAAGATGGAAAGAGCACTTTGAATCTGTTCTAAATAGACCAATCCCAGCTGAAGAGGACATTTTGCCAGCCGAGAGAGATTTGCAGATAGAAACGGGGGATATAACTTTGGAAGAGGTAGCAAAATCTATAAAGGAGTGAAAGAATTTTAAGGCTCCAGGTGAGGATGGAATATTCCCTGAAATGCTTAAGGTGGAAAATGACGAGTTGATGAATGCATTTTTGAAACTTTTTAATGTGGATTGGGATAATGGTGGAATTCCAGAAGAGTGGAAAAATGGAGTGATTATAAAAATACCAAAAAAAGGAGATTTAAGTGTGTGTGGCAATTGGAGGGGGATAACTTTGACACCTGTAGTTGCAAAAGTCTTTTCCAAAATCTTGTTGAACAGAATAGAGCCAGTAATTGATAAAATTTTAAGAGAAGAACAAGCGGGATATAGAAAGGGTCGAGGTTGTAATGATCAGATTTTTATTGTAAGGCATCTAATGCAACAAGCTAATGAGATGAAAATGCCACTTAACATGTGTTTTGTGGATTTTGAAAAGGCGTTTGATAGTGTTTCACGTGGAGCTATGTTGAAAATTATGAGATTCTATGGTATACCAGAAAAGTTTGTAAATATTATTAGAAGCCTGCATGAAGGTACTTTTTGTAAGGTAATGGTGGGTGGTTCTTTGAGTGATCCATTTCAAGTTAGGTCAGGAGTGATTCAAGGAAGAGTTCTTTCGCCATTGTTGTTTGTTTTGGTTATGGATTATGTTATGAAAAAGGTTGTAAGGAGAACAGGTGCAGGAATTAACTGGAAAGAAAATAAGAAGCTGATGGATTTGGACTATGCTGATGATATTGTACTGATTTGCGAAAGTATTTACGAGATGCAGAGGGTGCTTGATTGTCTGGTGGAGGAAGGAGAAAAAGTGGAATTGGTAATAAATTGTGAAAAGACTGAAATTATTAATATGAACGTGGAGAACCAAATCGATTGTGTAATTGGGAATAATGTGGTGAAGAATGTAGAAAACTTTAAATATCTGGGAACGATTGTATCATCTAATGGATCATTAAACAATGAAATTGAGGAGAGGATTAGACAGGCTTGGCGAGCTGTTGGAATGTTGAAATCTGTTTGGAATAATAATATGCTTTCGGTACATACTAAAGTGAAAATTTACAAGTCCATGGTTAGACCCATTTTAATTTACGGGCATGAGTCATGGTACAGTACAATTGCAACAGATCAGAAAGTATTAGGATTTGAGAATAAAATACTGAGAAGGATTCTTGGGGTAAAGTGGCAAGACAGAGTTACAAATGCAAGAGTAAGGGATATTACGAGAGTGGAACCAGTTAATGAATATGTGAGACTGTCTCGCTGGAAGTGGCTGGGGCACATATACAGAAAAGAAGGTTGTTTAATACAGGATGTGCCAGAGTGGATTGCTAGAGGAAGAAGAGGTAGAGGTAGGCCGAGGGAAACCTGGTTGAGGACAATGAAAAAAGAAGCAGGAGAGGAGTGTTGGTGGGACCTGAAGGAGATGGCAAGAGACAAATATTGGTGGAGAGAGTTCATTGAGGCCCTATGCATCCCGTGGGGTGCCACAGGAAATGATTGATTGATTGATTATTATTGCTACTACTACTACTACTACTACTATTACTAGTAGTAGTAGTAGTAGTAGTAGTAGTACAACAACAACAACAACAACAACTACAACTACAACTACTACTACTGCTACTACTACTACTACTGCTGCTATTTTGCATGTTTTGTCTGTTCAGCTCACAGAAGACCCTTAATGGTAAACATTATTGAAGACAATAAATAACTTGATTATCGTGAAAAGTATGCTATTAGTAACCGCGTCTGGGGGTCCCAGGAAAACATTCAAAACAACAGCAATCTGTTGAGAATAACCATACACTCCGGCAATATATTTTTGTTTTCTTGTCGTTAACTTCAGATGATTTTATTCAGTTTATGATATATATTCCGAGTGGTTTTGACTTGGATGGTTTATATATTATGTACTTCAATAAGTCATTTACTAAAAGAGCTCTGTCCTTAACTAAGCAAAATCGTTTAGTGGAAGTAAGAAAGAATAATGTGACTGATGTACTCTGGCTGAAGGACACAATTCGACTTGCCACAGAGATTAGAAACAAAAATTAATGACAGAGCCAGAGCATCCCCTTAGGCTGACCACTGCTGCCTAAGAGAAGTAAAATCTTCTGGTCATGTCACAATTAAGTAAATAGATAATGAAGAATAATAAATAAATTAATTAATAATCATTATACTGAAAGGGTCTTTGGAAATACATATTAATTCCTTCACTCCAAAACATACCCCTTATCTAAATAAAATTACCTGTCGATAGGAATAATAATCCATCCATCCATCCATCATCTTATCCAGTGTTGCCCCATGAGAAGCGTAGGAACCCCGGGCTAGGCAAGTTGGTCCTGGCATTTAAAATGAGAGTGACCAGCCTCACTCATCCCTGAGGGGCATTACGTGAGCAATAAACCCTAACCATCCCTTGGATATACAACTCTACAGGCTCAATTCGATTGGAGGGCCTTAATTACCAACTAAACCACCAGACGTCATAATTTGGTTAT
>NC_137023.1:31250339-31547839 GCF_032717465.1 Coenobita brevimanus | reverse complement strand
TACTGCATAATGCTACAGAGATTTGTTCATTGTGGTTAGGGTTTCACGTCGAATGGTTATATACATGAATGGTTTGGTGTGAGTGCTGGAGTGATAAGAATATTTTGATGTCACCATAGATGAATTAATTCCGGAACTGTACCGGTTGGCTTGCAAACGCCTGGCATGGGCTGGCAGTTTTAATATACACGCTCAAGCCGTATTTATGGGACCGGAAGAACAATTGATCTGCAGGGTTAAGGAATGCTACATTTTGTTACTGGACAAGTGACTCGTCCCAGCCTTGTGTTTTGGGTATAGGTATTGGTGACTGAGACATTTGGGGTGTAGGGTGAGACTTGTGTGTTCAATAAATATGAATGAATATATAAAATAGGCCACCGCAAGTGTTACGGAAACGGAATTGTTGATGATAACGATGGTGAAAGTTGAAATAAGTAACATTTAGTTTTATACAACCCTGGCCGATGTGTAAGAGGCTGAAGGAAAGCCATCTTAGTTCAGAGCACTGAAGTCCCCTGGTTGTAGTCCTTAAATCGATGTGCCAACTCCACATGCCATTCACCTTGCCAGGAATGAACACTGATGCTGCTCAAATGCTGGCTGTAAATGTGATTGTTCCAAATGGTTTATAGTTATGACAATGTTTTCTGAAACCGAAGGAATGTGAGTGTAAAATGATGGTTGTTGACAGAGAAATTGACTCGAAATGTGCTGTGCAAGTATCTGAAAAGCTTAGGTATGCTATTGCAATGAGACAAAAGAAACAGATGTGCGAACAAGGATTGAAGAGTGGTGCAGGATAATTTATATTAGTGCCAGTAAGACCTTGATATGGAACGGGAAACGAAAAGAGGCTTTATGAAAACTGTATGAAGATATCCTTAAGTATATATTATTGTACGGATGTTTGTGTATGGCATGTTTAGCATAAATATTAAAACTGGAAATGGAATTGCTGATGAATATATGTAACTTTTTTAGATGTAAAATAAGATTATTTAATTATCTGAGACTATAAGAGAATGAACTTAGATGCGATCACACAGAGAGAATCGGTACGGTATGACTGCTGGTTTATGTTACTGGTGACTGAGTCTGAAGGTAGGTGGTGGTGTGTTGTAGTGACAAGGTGGCCGCATAGGCCTATTTTTAAAAAATTGTCGACTCGGAACACAGGAAAAATATCCCATTGTCAAGTTTCAACAGTCCACTTACAAAACGTGAGAAGGATAATCCCCAGCAACCCTCAACGAATACCATTAACTAAATGTGTGAGAGTGACATAAAAGTTAGAGAATCAAAGGAAAAAAAAGTTAAGAAGAAAAAAACACAGAGAGGGTGTATTGATAGGGATTGCATCTAAAAATTACAGAGCGTAATAGAGGATGGTATTATGGCGGTGCATATGACAAGGATTATACCTGTTTTTGATCCGATCAGGGACGGAATAATTCTGTTTCCCAGTTGTTGCAAAAATGACTTTATCAGGTATAGTGCTTTTGTGTGGATACCTTGACCTGCAGGATAGAACAAGAATTTCAAATGCATGCTTGATGGGTGAATGCAGGTGTGGTCCACTTGAGGGGAACTAATAGCAGTCTCTCTCTCTCTCTCTCTCTCTCTCTCTCTCTCCCCTACCAATCCCATTCATACTACTGGATTTTTTTTTTTTTGCGAGGAAAAAGGAACCAAAGGCCATGAGCCCGCAGTAACAGTTCCCTCCAAGAGAAAAACATGATACAATAGAGAGCCAAATTCAAGATCCGATCATTTTGAGATGCCTGGACACACTGCGTTTAAAAGACTGGAGATCATAGGCAGCAGGAAATACAGACAGAGGGAGACAGTTCCAGAGCTGGCCTGTTGCATAAATGAAAGACTGGGAGTAACGGTTAACTCTTGCATTAGAGAGTTGGACAGAAAAGGGATGAGAGTTTGCTGCCAGACGGGTGCTACGCGCCCGTCGTAGAGGTGGAGGAATGCAAGCAGACAGTTCAGAGGAGCAGTGACCATTAAAGTAGCGATAGAAGAGAGATAAAGATGCAACAGTGCGGCGAAGAGACAGAGGTTGAAGGGAGTCAGTAAGAGGAGGAGACTTAATGAGACGAAAAGCCTTTGACTTCACCCTATTGAGAAGAGCTGTATGTGGGGAGCCTTCCCCCTCAAGAGAGTTGTACTCCACACAGGGGCGGATAAAACCCCTCTATAGAGTCAACAATTGTGCAGGGGTAAAGAAAGAGCGGAGTCGGCTTAGCACACCCAATCTCTTGGAAGCAGATTTTACAAGAGATGTAATATGATCTTTCCAAGATAAGTCCCGAGTAAATGAAACCCCAAGCATGTTCAAGGATGATGCAGGATTAAGCTGAATATTATTAAACATTAGAGGGTATACCTGTGGAAGATTTTGTCGGTTTGATAGGTGTAAGAACTGAGTCTTAGATGCATTAAAAACAACCATATTATTTTTACCCCAGTCAGAGATACGAGCCAAGTCAGACATTAGGTGTGCCATAGCTTCATCCCTTGTTTGTTGAAGTAACTGTTGAGATGGGCGTTGCGGGAACCGAATGGAAAGGTGAAGGGTGGAGTCATCAGCGTATGAGTGGATAGGGTTAGATGTACAGCTTAGATCATTGATGAATTAAAGGAAAAGAGTTGGTGATAGGACAGAGCCCTGAGGAACACCACTGTTGATAGATCTAGGAGAAGAACGATGGCCGTCTACAACAGTGGCTATAGAACGACCAGAAAGGAAGATAGCGATGAAGGCACAGCTAGAAGGATAGAAACCGTAGGAGGGCAGTTTGGAAATTAAAGATTTATGCCAGACTCGATCGAAAACCTTAGAGATGTCAAGTGCAATGGCAAGGCTTTCGCCAAAGTCCCGAAAGGAGGATGACCAGGAGTCTGAAAGGTAGGTGAGAAGATCGCCAGTGGAGCGTCCCTGACGGAACCCGTACTGACGATCGGAAAGAAGGTTGTGATGGGAAAGATGCCTTAATATTTTTCTATTGAGAATTGACTCGAAAACTTTTTAAATACAGGACGTTAAAGCAATTGGACGATAGTTGGAGGGTTGGGAGTGGTCACCCTTCTTTGGGACTGGCTGAATGAGACCAAACTTTGAGCAAGAAGGAAAGGTACAAGTTAACAGACAAAGGCGAAAGAGTTTGCCTAGGCAGGGTGTAAGCACAGAAGCACAGTTCTTGAGAACAACAGGAGGGACCCCATCAGGCCCATATGCCTTGTTAGTACTGAGGCCAGTGATGGCAGAAAATACATCAACTGAAGAAACTTTAATGTCAGCCATGAGGAAGTCAGAGGGGGGAAGTGATGGAGGAACAGCACCGGAATCGTCTAAGGTGGAATTGGAGGAGAAAGTCTGTGCGAAGAGATCTGCTTTATCAGTAGAAATACGATACGAAGGCTAATGAGGAAATAAAATACAAGAATATATGACTATACTTCAAAAGATCTGTCACTGCGGTGTACGTATAAACAGTACAGATGATTAAACACAAGCTCAACTGCTAGAGTGTAGCACATCTCAGATGAATAATATGACATTACTCGCAAGTATTTTCCATGACAAAATCTCCAATGTATTCGCAAACAGATACGACGTGGGTTGTCACAAACGATGCACATGTCTGCAAATAAGCGTCATGCAATGTACTCTTCGTTCTTCTGTTTTCAGCAAGCAATGCGTTTTATATTAGATAATGCCCTGAAATTAAGCAATAACATCCCGCCGGCATGTAGTGAAAGTACCCCCGCTAATACTAATACACCAGTCCTGTATGAGACAGACCTAGTATGTTTTCAGTATGGACGATGGGTGTTAGCGCCGAAGTGGTGACATGTGGAGATGTAGGAGTACTACTGGGCCTTGGGATAGGCCACTGCCCCTAAGAAAAAGACCCTGACACCTTTGCCCAGAGTCGTACACATAAAAAAAATAATAATAACTAAGTTCTGAAGGTTTAACCTAAATTCTGATTATCTTGTTGACATCTGATGTTATAAATTTGAATTCTGACCAACTAAACATCAACCCTCAACGAAATTTCTCTTGCCCACAACAAAGCACTTCTCAGTGTATATTCTTCTGTCAATATTCTCATGACTCTTATATCATGGGCTTTCTTGCAAAATTATTATTATTATTAATATTTTTGGAAGGCTGAATATGTTAACATTGACTACAAGCCTCCCATAATTATGTTCAGTGGCTGGTTCTGTTTATGGCATCATTCACACCTGTGCTGAGTACAGTTCTCGTACGTGTGCGTAGGGAGGAGGGGGGGAAGGTC
This sequence comes from Coenobita brevimanus, assembly GCF_032717465.1. Taxonomy (NCBI): domain Eukaryota; kingdom Metazoa; phylum Arthropoda; class Malacostraca; order Decapoda; family Coenobitidae; genus Coenobita; species Coenobita brevimanus. The sequence continues at coordinate 31,543,520 of NC_137023.1, read as the reverse complement.
ACATTATTCAGTAGAGTTCGTCCATACAAGATGTAATCTGGCAGTTTGTTTCAGTATGTCCCCTCCGATTACTCTCTTCAATGTCTATCACTTGCGTAATGTTCTGTCACTCCGTAGTTGCCTTATTACTCTAAAGACTGTTTTACTAAACTGTCTGCCTGCGGGTCTTCCTCCTTAAGGTGGATACACAGCACCGGCTATCCACACAGTTTGAAATGCAAACATTAAACATTTTTTTTCTTTTACACAACTGGCTAGCCTTCAGACAGTCTTCTTCGGTGCTTACCTCTCTTTACATACCGCTTGCAGTCATTCATACACAGTGTGTCCATGCATCGCGACACATAATACTTCTTCATGTCAGCTTAATCTACCTGTGTATCTCTCTATCATCCAGTCCTATACTGCCTCATGAAGAGCGTAGAGGGCAAAGAACTAGGCGTTTTAGTTCGGACATATAACAAAATAATGGAGGGTCGCTCTTCCCCGAGTGGCATTACCTGAGCCATAAACCCAAACCAGTCATCAGATGTAAACCTTTTTCTGCCAAATCAGGTTTTAGCGTCTTAACACACTAGATAACTAAACATTCATTTGGTTATATGGTTACGATTCAACTTGGTAAATTGTTTCCAAGGTAACAAGAAACCATTTGGCTTGTTAATCATCACTGAATCACCTAAAAGTGGGCCTGTATCGAGTGAGCAGATAAAAAAAAAAAAAAATAATAATAATAATTCAATTATCATTGTGCAATAAAAAAAACTGAAAGTATCGTGGATTGTGAAGTACAAAGTATGCTATTATAAGAAAAGTAAAGTTCAGGTAACGTAAATTCCCATCTGTTTGCTGGTTGCTAGTTGTTCCTATTCATATCTAATTTTTTAATTTCCGTGCCATTGTATAACCTGAAAAGGACATATATGTGAAGAGAGAGTGGAACTGAAACAAATATATATTCAAATGCTTGCTGTGACTCTTTGTTGTCACACTTTTGTAAGCAAAAGCCACTGTTACACAGAAAGCTCTTCATCCATGTTATTGTCATCAAAGCCTGAGGTCTGAGTGGGTACACACAATGAAAGGCCTGCGGATTGGCTAATCACCGGCTAATGACAATGTTTCCCTATCAGTTCGTCTCTTCTCCGTGGGAAATGACTAACAAAGACTACCAATGGTCCCTAATGAGCCCCGGGAAAAATACAGTTGTCGTGGCTAAATTCCCCCAACCGATGCCTTGCACTTGCAAATTTGCGGATAATGCGAATAAAAACTTTGGCTTTTAATTATCCCGGAGTCGTGATTATCCTGGGAGTTGCGAGCCGCTTAATTGTGCTCTTCATTAGTGCGGGTACGAGGCAGCCCCCGGGTGTAAGTCTCCGCCATTGTTCACTTCCTCTTCTGTGTCCTTCTCCTCAGTGTTTCCTCTCCCTTTCATGTCGCAGGGAAGGAGGGTAAGTGGATGAGCACCCGTGATGGCTTGGGGTTTAACTTTATACCCGTTTGAAATTTACTGTGCTGCAAATTAGTTCTCCTGTGTGTGTGTGTGTGTGTGTGTGTGTGTGTGTGTGTGTGTGATAAGTGAAATGCCTCTGTGAACTTGTATTCTCTTCTTATCATTGTCTTTTGGTTGGGTCTTTTATGTCAGCTAAGGCGAGAGAGATGAATTCAGCTGGAAGTGAGTAATATGAATAAAGACCATCATCCCTTTAGCCTCTTATGGTCGTGACTACTCTGATATTCTATCTTAGCTTACGCCAGATAATATTACGGAGCCTACGGAGAGTTGCGGGATCCTGTGTCTGTTATAATGGAATTTGATAATCTCAGAGCATTTATGACTGGCTGATCAAAATACAACCGGCAACTCACTTAATATATCCATTCAGACCTGGGGATTTTCTTGTACTAGAATGAAATCGTCTGAAGGCAATCAAAATAATGTAATATACTGCTGAATGGGATATGCTGAGCTAATCTGTAACCCATTCCGACCTGACAACTTTTCTGTAGTCAAAAACTATGACACAATATAACACAAGTTTAATCCTATTTGTAGGAGGTGTCTCTTAAGCTGCAAATAGCGTCTGTCAATGGCAAGAATAAATTTTAAAGGATACTGAACTTTCTCCCCCAATCTGAATAAATGTATCTAGGAAGAATTAGATAAAAATAAATGGCGTCATCGCATCCAGTTGGTTCAGCCTTTTTGTGCGATGATGTCTTTTTGAAGTTTGTTATTGCTGTTTCAAGAATTTAGGATAGGTATATCGTGCTATGGACCCCCGACTCCGGTGGTTGCCTTTCTCAAGGAGATCCTTCACTGTACTTGCCTTAAAACTGTAGAGTTGCATGTGCAAATAATGATGATGATGATGTAGCCAGAATGAATACTTCACGTAACACATCTCAACTTCTTGTCACTCTATAGCTCTTGTCCTATAACTGGTATTATTCCTCAGCTGTGAGACTTTGTATGTTTCTCTGTCCATAGATGATCATCTTTGATCATGGCATTTTTGGTGGGAATGTCATGAGTATTAAGCATAAGTAGACAAAGAGAAACAGGAAGCAAAATTATGACTCTGACTAACTACACTTGGGGGCCAGTTCTCTAAGAGTTGCTTTGCCTTACTGTGCGATAATTTGTATGCCATGTTAGTATATTTCATATTATTCAAGTACAAGGATATTTCACTAGATACACAACGGTTTATTTTTCAAAGTTACACTGCCATTAAGATGCTAGTGCACACACGCACACAATGTGCATGATCGCAAGCGTCCGAACGCGAAAACCACACATATATACATGGTCGCAAGGACGCGAGGGCGCGCGCGCGCGCACACACGCACACACACACACACACACACACACACACACACACACACACACACACACACACACACACACACACACACACACACACACACACACATATATATATATATATATATATATAGATATATATATATATATATATATATATATATACACACTTATGTAAGCGTGCATAACACACAGCTTAATAGCTTCATGTTATAAAAGGCCCCGGGGCAATCGGAATAAATGATCAGTTCCCTACAGCTGGCAATCATCTGAAAAACAAAATAGAACTGTTATATAACAGATACGAGTATAATGCGTGCTATAGGTTATACTGTAAATAGAAAAGGAAATGCATTGCAGGGATACTTGATATCAGTCAAAAAATGGAACTGACATCGAGGACGCAAATAATTCAAAATAATTTGTTGCAGTACGTTCTCTATACTCATCCACCTTAACATGACACGGATGTTCGTAAAGATTTGCCCTTATCCCGAACCTGAATACAACAGACGTAGAATACTATGCCTCAGTCCCTCCCATTACACTTTTTCATGACTGGCACCATATTTCAATCTCCTGTTACAGCTCAGGATTGAAGATAAAGAGATACAGTTTTAAGTAGCCTATACGTAAAGTGGCCGGAGTACCGTAACCCAGATTAAACCTTCTTGAACCTAAGATAATACAGGATGTTCACTGATGTGGATGGCATTTTTGGCACTATATGAGACTTATCGAAATACTACCCTGCACTATTAGATATTCCTGTCACGTGAAAAACATCTAGCTGTATGAGGCACAGGATATGCAGCATAATATGTTAAGTCCTTCACATCAATTTTCCATTTTCTCGATTACTTTCGCTACCCAGAATAAATAATCACTGTTATGGTTGTAAAAAATTAATTATATAAAGACGTTTTCTGGCCAACACAGTAAAGGCAGTGGCTGGTACTGACCGGTGTAGTTGATGGTGTGAGTTGCCGTCCTCCGAGCCACCATTGTATGACTGGCTCCGGCCATGACCCCCACACCCGGCAGGTGAAGGTGGCTGCCTGGCCCCCGCTTACCCAGGGACCCGCAGACTCCACCCGCACCTCCACAGGCGGCACTGCCACCACACAACACAACCACAGAGGGAGAGCAAGAAGACAGGTTAGACTTACACATGCTGATTCCCACACAACATGATTATAAGAAAGAAATCAAAGGGCTTAGAGAAATGCTTACTATCTGGCACACAACACAACCATAATTATGACCTGATTTGAAGAGATAGCATTCTGCCTGATAACTCCAATGTCCACCGGCAGCATTGGCCTGCAACATCAGAATAATTAAATACGAGGCAAGGAAGATGGTTTTGATTATGTCATGCCTGTTGAAGAAGAAGGATTAGATTTCTTATGCCCGCTGAAAATGAAAGTTAAGTTTAATTTATGTTTGCTGAAGAAGAAAAAATGGATTATTATATGTCTGCTGAAGTATGTTTAGATTATTATACGTTTGCTGAAGAGAAAGATTTATTTATTTATTTATTTATTTTTTTGCTTCCTGAGGAAGAAAGTTTAGAGTATGTATGCCTGCTGAGGGAGAGGATTCAAAGTATTTATGCCTGTTGAGGGAGAAGATTTAGAATATTTATCCCTGCTGAGGTGAAAGGTTTTTGAGTATTTATGCCTCCTGAGGAAGAACATTTTGAGTATTTTATGGCGGCTGAGGAGAAAGATTTTGTTATGCCTGTTGAGGGAGAAGATTTGGAGTATTTATGCCTGCTGAGGAGGAAGATCCAGAGTATTTTATAGCTTCTAGGGAGGAAAGTTTAGTCCATTATGCCTGATGAAGAAAATTTAGAGTATTTTTCGTATGCCTGCTGAGGAAGAAGATTTAAAGTATTTCATGGCTGCTGGGGAGGAAGATTTAGAGTATTTTATTGCTGCTAGGGAGGAAGATTTAGAGTATTTTATGGCTGCTGAGGAGGAAGATCTTGAGTAATTTATAGGTGCTGAGGAGGAAGGTTTAGACTCTATTATGCCTACTGAGGAAGAAGATTTAGAGTATTTTATGGCTGCTGAGGAAGAAGACTTAGGGTATTTTATGGCTGCTGAGGAGAAACGTTAAGAGTTTATTATGCCTGCTGAGGAAGAAGATTTTGAGTATTTATGTCTGCTGAGGAGAAACACCTAGAGTATCCTATGCTTGTTCGAGAGGAAGGTATAGAGTATTTAATGGCTGCTGAGTTTCACGTCCATTGGTACGCAGCATCGCAGCATTCAAGGGAAACGATGCTTTGAAGTTATTCCCAGTAAATAAAAATGTTTACATTTATGCCTCCTAAGAATGAAACTTTACATTCACGCACGTACGCTGAAGAGGAAGGTTTACATATACACCTACTGAAAAAGGAAGTTTACATTTACACGTACTGAAGTAGAAAGATTACATTTATACCTCGTGGGGAAGAAGGTTTACATTATGCCTACTGAAGAAAAAGGTTTACAATTATGTCCACTCCAGAAGATTTACCTATATGGCGATTAAGGAAGAAAGTTTATATTCAAATCCACTGAATATGAAGGATTAATTAAACCCCGCTAAGAAGAATTACATATATTTTATGCTCACTGCCTCACTTATCAAGAATGATGAAGAAGAAGAAGAAGGATGATGATGATGATGATGATGATGATGATGATGATGATGATGATGATGACGATGATGATGATGAAGAAGAAGAAGAAAAAATAACAAAAAGTAGAAGGTTTAGACTCATGCCTACTGTCTGACACATCCAGTGGCACTTCAACTTAGTGGCAGATCCAGAGGAGGGTCGAGGGAGTCCGGACACAACTTTTTTTTTTTTAATCTGTAACATTTTGTTTCTATCCTCCAATAAGTATGCAGAAATAATTAAATAAAGAACACCAATAATGCTGCCAGCTTAAAAATTCTTTATCATTTACTGCCAGTTATCACTACCAGTGAATCTTTATACTATATGGTTGTAAAATATATTGTGATACACACACACACACACACACACACACACACACACACACACACACACACACACACACACACACACACACACACACACACAAAATTATGTATTACAGATAGATAGATAAACACAGATAGATAGATACGGATAGATAGACAGACAGACATGGATACAAATGCACATTTATATGCAGGTATAACTATTAAATTTATGACTGTCGTCTGTAGGTAATAAAAAGATAAAGTTTTGAATCCCTCTCTTAGCATATTCTGGATCCCGCCACCTCCCATGAAACGAAGTAAGTTAAGAAAAGAGAAGTTTATGAAGAGTTAGATTTATACTTACACATCCACTGCCATGTATCACCATAAACGAAGAAGAAGAAGAAGAAGAAAGGAAGATTAATGCCCAGTGACAGCACAAGGATCTTAAAACTCTTTGCTAGGAGGCATCTCTCACTTTTTTTCTTTGCTTCTATTATGCGTTTATGTCCTCAAATGTTTTTCTTGAATCATCAGAGCATGATATAATATTCATTAACCTCTTCAATACAATGTTTTTTCTAGACTGGATACTTATAACCATTTGGGGTACAAAAAGAAACTAAGATTCAAAGTTACTGTTTCAGTAAAAAGGGTTATGGTAGTTTATCAGTTAAGGAAAAAAAATATGAATAAGCTGCTAGATAATTTTATTGATGTCCATCTAGGTTTTACATTTTAACAAGGACCTAAAGGGCAAATGTCTCCTATGCACGTGGATTTGATCCTCCTCAGAAATTTACTCAAATATGTGATTTGTTACGCAGTAGTATATACTTTGTTCTAATGCTTAGAAATGTACAGTACTTCTGTTAACTAATATTAACTCCTACTCTAATAATAATCAGTGAATTATTATGAATGCCAGTACTCACGATTGACCCTGAGTGTGACGGAGACATTGTGGGTGGGAGTTGGTGTGATGGCGTTGGAACAGGAGCCTGGGGAAGCACATGTGGTGGAGGATGGTGGTGCAGTGGTGGAGCAGGTGGTTGTGGAGTAGTGGGTGGAGCTGGATGCCACCACACTGAGTCTGGTCCTCAGCACATTACTCTCCTGCTCCTCCTGCTCACCCCTCCCCTCCCTGCACCGCCCCACACCAACCCGGGCGGAGGCTCTGAAATGCAAGACATCACCACAAGAATTATCTACAGGAATAAGAACTTCATCTCTACTTGTGCCACCACTACATTATGTCCACTGTCGGGAGATTCAATTAAACCACCCCTAGGGTGGGAAAGAGGTCCGGATGATGATGATGATGATGATGATGACTGTGATGGTGATATATATATATATATATATATATATATATATATATATATATATATATATATATATATATATATATATATATATATATATATATATATATATATATATATATATATATAATATATATATATATATATATATATATATATATTTATATATATATATATATATATATATATATATATATATTTGTGTGTGTGTGTGTGTGTGTGTGTGTGTGTGTGTGTGTGTGTGTGTGTGTGTGTGTGTGTGTGGCAATGGGAGTTTGAAATGAATATATGATGCAGGGTAGATACTGCAAACACTCACTGAGCGTCCCGACAACACACAGAATATCGCCCGGCGGAGTGAAGGTGGAGGGTTACATATGGGAAGGTGGAGGGTTACGTATGGGACACCTGTGTGTATCTATGTATCTCTCTGTTTATCTATGTGCATGTTTGTATGTATTTCTTATTTATCTATATCTATAAATATCTATCTCCATATATATCTATCAATATCTATCGGTATATCAGTATCTATATCTATCTATCGATCTATATCTATCTATCTCTATCTATCTCTCTATCTGTCTATATATATATGCGTGTGTGTGTGTGTGTGTGTGTGTGTGTGTGTGTGTGTGTGTGTGTGTGTGTGTGTGGAGAGTTTTATGACGCTCTAGCTGGAAATCGAACCAGGGATTCAAGACAGAAGTCATGCACCGTTATCATTACTCCACAGCGTGATTTTGGTTTCCAGTAACAATGGGAAGCGCTGCTGATATAAGTAATGTGGCTACACGCCTGGTAACTGGCAACACAGTGTTTTCACTCTTAGGTAGGAAACTCAGTCAAAATGCCCTATATCAATGTCCAAGCTATGATTCATACATTTGCACGTTTCAATATATATTTCAGCTTTCTCGCCACGCAAACAGCAACTATCTCTGAAGCTGGGAAGAAAGAGCACTAGCAAGGTATTTCATGTGTGTTGTAAAACTGATAAAAGAATGGCGGATGCGGGTTGGGAATGACACTGTTCTATAAACAGCTACCCAAACAAAGATGGAGGAGCAAAGACAGGAAGGAGGCAAAGCGTTGCCAAAAATACGTGTACTTTAATCCACGCCATCTAAATTGGGGGTTGCTACTAGAGAAGACAAAAAAACGTGATGGGGGATGTTGATGTGCTGCGTATGATGTTGCACTTAACCTTCTTTTTTTTTCCCACTGATCCCCTGTTTGGTAAAATGCATCTGACGATTACTTGTGGTACAAAAGTATTACAGTAATAGTTCATTCCACATAATTCGTTTCCTTAAAGTAATCGGCCTTGTCAATGATTTTTCCCATGTTGTACAGCTTAACTAGTACAATTTATTACTCATCTACTATGCCCTTAGCCTACCCTAAACCGGCTTGATTAGTGGCTTATGTTCGGTAAAAATGTGCACAAATTTCCTTTCAAACAGCTCTCCCTTCTCGCTTTCATGAGTGGTAGGTGTAATGAGGGTGATAAAGGATATTATATTTTTCTATATTTCATCCAGTAAGTCAGTTATTTCTCATTTCAAAGGGTTTAAGGCATCAGCATGGATGAAGAGTTGAAAGATGCCGAGCGACGGTACAAACATGGGAAGATATGACAATCGTATTGATCGTTATACAATTAAGAAAGAAAAATGGCTAATTGTGAATTGTTAACGACGGAAATAAGTTTGAACCTTACTGCTTGCAATATGTACAAAATCGCTTGTAGAATCATAAATAAATAAGTAAAATGTGCCACCAGCTGTCGTGGGCGATGAGACAAGCGGGCGTAGCCAAAACGAGTAATAAAATGACATACGGTTCCTAGTTTGATTATCCAACCTTCCTTCTGCTGTCTCTGTACTCCCCAGAGCGCCGCATAAACCTCGGATCTGGGTTAAGTTTCTGCTCAGCTCGCACGAAAACTGGGTTAGATCGTGTAGCTGTACTGGCGGTTAGAGGTATTAGAGGTTTTAAGGGAAAGAAGGTTTCATCTGATGGCCTCACATGAAACGATGAGGCGACGAATAGGAGGACTATGGTCTAAAATGCCTGCAGTATGCCGAGTGTTACCGAAAGAAAAATTGAAGTAATATAGCGGGAGATGTACTCTGAGTAAATGAATAAACAATGGACAACAAAGAAGTACATATGAACTATGCAAAAAAAAGATAATGAATTAGACTGGACCAAAGAAGTGATGGACAAGAAAGGGGAATTAGAAAATTTTTGGAATGCCTAGTAAACATTTCATTAGGAATACGAAATGTATGTGTTTTTGCAAGGGTCGGTAATGTACGATGACAGCGTAGTGAAAGAAAAAGAATGAAAGAGTGATTTTGATGAATATCATCCTTGTCATGGGGGGAAGGGGGAGGAGCAAACGCTGTGGTGCTCATAGTCCCACTCATCCTCTCATTCAACCCACAAGGGGTCCCTTCATGCAAACCTGTAGGCAGCGACTCTTCCCTCTATAAGTATCACTCGACATTAATGATCAACCTGCTCCAGCTAGGAGTTCCTTTGGTGTCCTCCATCAAGGTTAACTCTCTTAGACATCACCCTGTGGGCAGGGTCATCATTAGGAAAACGGGCCACGTGCCCATATAACTGGAGTTGGTGCAGACTTACCTATGTGGGCATCGACTCAGTCTCAAGGACTAGTCGCTCGTTACATACGCTGTCGCACCAGTGATATCCCATGATCCTGCAAAAGCACTTACTACGAAAGGAGACTATTTACCACTTCAAGTATCTGTTTAGTGTCTTTATCTCACAGCCATTAAGACACGGAGCAGCAGTGCCTTGGAGATGTTTATTTTCATCTTTCTGCACAAATAACGGCAACGCCACATACCCAAGTAGAGTGAAATTATTATCCCGCAGACTAGACCGGTGTGAAAGGAAATCTAATCATCTGACTTACCGTATTACATGTACTTACCACACTACTAAGATAAGTGAATCTTTTCAAGACTTCTACATTCTCACCACATACTTGGACAGACTGAAATGTTTCATCCAACAATCCACCAAGTGCTTGGACCTTGTTCTTGGCCCAAGAGACCTTTAATCATGACTTACCATTCTCGTGAAAGTCCTCGAGGGCCACTCTGTAGAATCTCCAGGGACTCTGCTAGAATAACTGCATCGTCAGCAAAGTCAAAGTCAGTAACCCAAAAGTTGCTAACTGATACTCCACAGCGACTTCGACTCACAGTCTGGCCAAGTATCCAATCCATGCATGTGTCGAAGAGTATGGGAGAAGGACACATCCCTTTCTTACTCTAGGACCTATTAGGAAGAAGTCGAATGTTCCTCCTCCACACTTAACAGCACACTCATTGTCTGAATACAGGCCAGCAATCCAGTTCAGAGTAAGAGATATGTAAAGAAATTGCTTTCGATAAAGACGAAAGGTAAGTGGAGACTGCATGATAAAATTTAACAGAAAATTAACTTAAAATAGAAATGCTCTTCGGAAAGTTGCTAAAATTATAAATGAAGGTGATAAAAGTGGACAAAAATGCAGTGACAGTGGATGATTCCCTACAAATGGAAGAGAAGTCAGAGGTAACAACCTGATGAGTGGGAAAGACAGAAATAGAATACTACTGTGGTAACCTGACTAAGCCTAGTGGTGTACCGTGAAAAAATCTGGTACCTGAAAATGTATCACTGGCAGATAAAATGCTAGCAGTGAAAGGCCGAAAGGCGGGAAGGCAGCAAGTGATGATGATATACTGACTGGAAGAAAGGTGCTGTGCCAGGGTGTAAAAATAAAGAAAACCGAAGTAAGTACATAAACCATCATGGAATAAGCGTTGGGTGTTGATCAAGAAATATAAGAAATAATTATAACATCAGGTAAAGTGAATTCTAGACTGAAGAGTGAACATTGATCAAGGTAATTTCAGAAGTGTTTTGAGGTGTGTTATCAAATATTTGAAGTAAAATGGGTTGTGGTGAAACCTTGCGAAAAGGACTGCACGACCAAATAAACAGACTGCTTTGGAAACTGCACACATATGTTTAGTGCAGAAGAACTGCTGAATGTACTGAATCTGACTTTGGCCGCAGTTCCTTTGTGTGTGTAAATGTTTGAGTGAGTGGTCCATTATTAGTGATGGAATGAACAGGTGTGTGTGTGTGTGTGTGTGTGTGTGTGTGTGTGTGTGTGTGTGTGTGTGTGTGTGTGTGTGTGTGTGTGTGTGTGTGTGTGTGTGTGTGTGTGTTGTCCTCTTGATTGTTACTTATATACAAGTGTGTGGATGGAGTGATGAGAGAGATCGTGGCAAGTGTTGTGGAGCTGCTGGTGGGAATGCTGAAAGAAGGAATACTTCAAATATGATATGTGCATTTGATGTCTGTTGCTTGATAATAGTGGACGGAACGACTGTAGATTGTTTGCCACACGTGACAGCAAAGCTTGTATTGATTTCAATTTGTCTGTCTGTGTGTTTGTTAGCACGATAACTTCGCAACCGCTCAAGGTATCATCACAAAATTTTACGGATGTGTAGTTGGGAACAAAATCGATCACGGTTTCGAAATCGGTGAAAGTAAGTCAACGTCTGTGTGTCTGTTACCACGATAACATCGCAACCGCTAAAGATATCATCACAAAATTTTTAAAGGTGTGTATTAGAGATGATAGTCTCCTACGAGTATTGTTTTCAGCTTGTACGTCTGCCTGTGTGTCTGTATGTCTCTTAGCATGATAACTTCGAAACCTCTCAAGATATCATCACGAAATTTTTCAGGTCTGTAGTAAGGATGGAAATCTCCTAGGAGATCGAAATTGGAAAAAGTAGGTCAAGGTCAAAGTCATATTCCAAGCCGCGCTAGATATATACCGGCTCGCGGTTGATGTCATTCCCCTCTTGGGGACCTCTAGTTCAGAGGTTTGTGGATATTTTATGTGTTACTTTTCAAAAAATGAAGAACACTTTAAGGTAGATAAGGCTGAGTCACAATATGATGTGTTGTGGAATGCAGACACACGAATCCGTGGAACATTTTAAAAGCCATTATAGTAAACCTGGTTTCGCGAAGGGAAAGAGAAATCATATTATTTTTTACATCGCCCTTTAAACACATAACGGAAAACAAAAGAAATCCAATCATTTCAATGCATTCATATTTTCCGTTAAGTAAAGTATAATGGAGTTTTATGATTTTCCTTACGCCACATTTTTTTTTTTTTTTTTTTTTTTTTTTTTTTACTGATTGTCGTAACTTGAAAGGACTGCCGGTACCATCACTTACACAGTTTTGATAATGCAGCCAAATGTCTCGTTGTGCTTGAGTAGAATAAAGAGGTAAATGTTTAAAGCGGGAAAGGAGCAGAGATATCAATGAAGCTGAGAGAGAGAGAGAGAGAGACAGAGAGACAGAGACAGAGACAGAGAGAAGGGTGTGTTATGAATGCCTTGATACGCAATAGAGATCTGAGTTCAAGGGCTTATGATTGCTGGCTAAAGATGTGTTAGTGTCAGACGTAATATACTGTATATAGGCAGAACACCTAAACTAACTATGTATTTAGAGCGTAAAAAATGACAGCAGTGTTAATGGGAATGTAAAGGAATAGATGTGAGTTGCGTCCGTCGGATACCGGAAGAAATATAAAGATTCATGACAGATGTGAGGTAATGAATCTAATTTTTCCAAGAGTAGAAGAGACTGAACCCAGGTATTACAATTACGTAGTGAAATTGCTATTAGCAGAGTGGTGAAGATGGCTGGATATGGTAAGGATATGTGAGGGAAAGTGAGGTATGAATGCACGTTGAACAAATGGACTGACGAAGGTCAAAAATGTGTTGATGAAATATGGGATTTATATAACAAAGTTTGCACCCATGATTTATGTCGCAGCCGATGAAATGGTTTCCATCACACAAGCGCTGCGAGAGCGAATTGAATTTTATGAAGCACATTTATCACTGATCTGTTCACCTGTGGGGTGGAGAATAGTTTATAAAGCATGACCAATCAGTAAATGAACGAGGGCCCCATTCAAACATCCTGTTGATGATCTTTCCTGATGATCTTTCTTGTTTATTGTTTCTTCATCCAGTCTACTCTGTTAATTCGTAAAGATGAATTCGACAACGACGACGATGATCATAATGGAAGATTGATAGAAGGAGTACGGTGTCCATAAGTAATTCCTCATATGTAATTCATCCATATTCTTCTGCTTAAAACTTATATTATCATAGTGTTGCTGTAGACTTGTAAAGCGAATTGTTACAACGTTAATGTTACCTCTGTTGTTACGAATACGGCTAATTCTCTTGATGGGGCATATAAAATTACTAAAGTGACTGAAATTTGGGAGAGGAAATAACTTTAACCCCGCCAGTCCAATGACAAATGTTGCATTTAATTTTTGCTACCGCCAGAGAATTATTATGTAACTTAGGGGACAGCTCGAATAATGAAGATGTTAATGTCTTCAGTTCAATGACATTTTTATCTTTAATTCCTGTTGCCTTTAGTCGACTTTAGTTTAAGAAAGCCTTTTTGAACCAATGGGGTTAGATTTACCTTTCATTAACCTCTTCACTACCAGATGTCTTATATGTACTGAACAGAAAATCGTTCAAGGGTATAGAGAACAAAATACGGAATTCGATATGGAAATTGAAAGAGTTCATTAAGCCTATATGTAACCTCTACATTACGAGAAGTCCTCCCCCACAAAGACTAATCGTATAGTGGTGGTAAGGTATGGGTATAAAATCATAATAAATAAAAAGCTGTGAAGTGGGAGGGGTGGTGTGGTGACAGAGAAGGGAGTCACGACCATGTTCGATCTGGACACACTCGTACTTTGCAGTAAAAACTGGGATTAAAAGTCAATAGTGGAGGCCCTCAGGCAGTACTTCTTTGATTTTCCCTGGAATGATTATTGCTTCCATGGCCGTGAGCCATCTGAGTGTGCCTTGCGCATTACGGAGGTTATTCTCTCGGGCATGGAAGCATACATTCCTTTCTCATATCCTTTGACTAACGCAAGAAAGCCTTGGTTTAATCACGCTTGTTCTAATGCTGTCCGCAACAAGGAGAGGGCCTACAAAAGGTACCGGAGCCAACCCACCCCTGAATCACATCATCTTTACGTTTCTGCCCGGAATCGTGCTAAGTCTGTTCTTCGCTCTACTAAAAATAATTTCATCCAGACTAAATGCTCTCAACTCTCCAACTCGAATTCTTCCCGCTCCTTCTGGCATCTTGCCAAAAATCTTTCTAACAACTTTACCTCATCATCCTTCCCTCCTCTTTTCTACTCTGATGGTTCTGTAGCTATTTCTTCTACTGATAAAGCAGATCTCTTCGCACAGACTTTCTCCTCCAATTCTACCTTAGACGATTCCGGTGCTGTTCCTCCATCACTTCCCCCCTCTGACTTCCTCATGGCTGACATTAAAATTTCTTCAGTTGATGTATTTTCTGCCATCACGGGCCTCAGTACTAACAAGGCATATGGGCCTGATGGGGTCCCTCCTGTTGTTCTCAAGAACTGTGCTTCTGTGCTTACACCCTGCCTAGGCAAACTCTTTTGCCTTTGTCTGTCAACTTGTACCTTTCCTTCTTGCTGGAAGTTTGGTCTCATTCAGCCAGTCCCAAAGAAGGGTGACCACTCCCAACCCTCCAACTATCGTCCAATTGCTTTAACGTCCTGTATTTCAAAAGTTTTCGAGTCAATTCTTAATAGAAAAATTTTAAGGCATCTTTCCTATCACAACCTTCTTTCCGATCGTCAGTATGGGTTCCGTCAGGGATGCTCCACTGGCGATCTTCTCACCTACCTTTCAGACTCCTGGTCATCCTCCTTTCGGGACTTTGGCGAAAGCTTTGCCTTTGCACTTGACATCTCTAAGGCTTTCGATCGAGTCTGGCATAAATCTTTAATTTCCAAACTACCCTCCTACGGTTTCTATCCTTCTATCTGTGCCTTCATCGCTAGCTTCCTTTCTGGTCGTTCTATAGCCGCTGTTGTAGACGGCCATCGTTCTTCTCCTAGATCTATCAACAGTAGTGTTCCTCAGGGCTCTGTCCTATCACCAACTCTCTTCCTTTTATTCATCAATGATCTTCTAAGCTGTACATCTAACCCTATCCACTCATACGCTGATGACTCCACCCTTCACCTTTCCATTCGGTTCCCGCAACGCCCATCTCAACAGTTACTTCAACAAACAAGGGATGAGGCTATGGCACACCTAATGTCTGACTTGGCTCGTATCTCTGACTGGGGTAAAAATAATATGGTTGTCTTTAATGCATCTAAGACTCAGTTCTTACACCTATCAACCCGACAAAATCTTCCACAGGTATACCCACTAATGTTTAATAACATTCAGCTTAATCCTGCATCATCCTTGAACATGCTTGGGGTTTCATTTACTCGGGACTTATCTTGGAAAGATCATATTACATCTCTTGTAAAATCTGCTTCCAAGAGATTGGGTGTGCTAAGCCGACTCCGCTCTTTCTTTACCCCTGCACAATTGTTGACTCTATGGAGGGGTTTTATCCGCCCCTGTGTGGAGTACAACTCTCATGTGTGGGGAGGCTCCCCACATACAGCTCTTCTCAATAGGGTGGAGTCAAAGGCTTTTCGTCTCATTAACTCTCCTCCTCTTACTGACTCCCTTCAACCTCTGTCTCTTCGCCGCACTGTTGCATCTTTATCTCTTTTCTATCGCCACTTTAATGGTCACTGCTCCTCTGAACTATCTGCTTGCATTCCTCCACCTCTACGACAGGCGCGTAGCACCCATCTGGCAGCAAACTCTCATCCTTTTTCTGTCCAACTCTCTAATGCAAGAGTTAACCGTTACTCCCAGTCTTTCATTTATGCAACAGGTCAGCTCTGGAACTGTCTCCCTCTGTCTGTATTTCCTGCTGCCTATGATCTCCAGTCTTTCAAACGCAGTGTATCCAGGCATCTCAAAATGATCGGATCTTGAATTTGGCTCTATATTGTATTTTGTTTTTCTCTTGGAGGGAACTGTTACTGCGGGCTCATGGCCTTTGGTTCCTTCTTCCTTGCATAAAAAAAAAAAAAAAATGAGCGCATACAATTAAATGTATTGCTCAGATGCTCAATTATAAATAATAAAAAAAATTGCTGAAGGGCACAGAGCACTCAAGAACAATGCAGCTGATACCTTAGATTATTGTCATTCTACAATATCAGCCATAGATGGATCAGAGAGGGAATAGCAGACGACAGCAGAGACGGAAGGACATATTTTGTATGTGGGCAGTTTGGAAATTTTAGATATCTTCCAAAGCAAAGGTTTCAGAAAATCCCATGACCATGAATCTGAAATTACCATACAAAATATGCCACTGGAGCCCCGCCAATGGAATCATGTTGATTTCGGGGTACATCCTAGCACTGAAGGGGTTAAGTGAAGGAAGGTGCTTATCCTGGCTAGGATAGGTACAAAATACTTGGTAAAAAAAATCTAACACCAATTGGAGAACAGTCTTGGTGTGGAAACGGTTAATCTTCATCGAGACTGGATGAATGAGCGAAATCTTTCAGAAACGGGAGAGGCTGAATTTTGTATGAATGTGTTTATCGAAAGTATTTATCCAAAGAAAAAAGTGTCAGCAAGGAAGCACAGTTCTTGAGGATAACAAAATGGCCACCATTAGTACTGTACGCCTTACAGGTGCTTGTGGTTAAAGCGAGAGAAGGCAAGAATTCCGTCGTAGGAAGAGACATTCATATCCCACATGGGTACATCAGAAAGCTGGGAGATGTGGAAGAAAAGCACGGGAACCACTTAGAATGGAATTAAAGACCAAACTATTAGTGAAGAGTTCGGGTCATTCACAAAAGACAGAAACTGCCGCCCCAGTGGAGTAAAAGTTGAAAATTAAGTAAAGTTTAAATTACTGTAGTCTTTGGCAAAGGACGAGAAATAATGTTAAGAGTTCAATAGTTCCCACAATTAAACTCTTTGCAGGTAATCCAGTAATAAGCTAGTAACGTACCTTTTTCAACTATCACCTTACAAATAGCGTTACTATCTATCTATTGCCAGACGCCTCAATCCCTTTCGGAGTGGCCACAAACAAATCGCCTCCAACTCGCCCTGTCCCCCGCCATTTCACTGCCCTGCTCCCAACTCACACACCCCTCTCTCATATACCTCTCCACCCCATCCCTCCATCTCATCCTCGGCCTCCCCCTCCCTCTCCCCTCCTCCACCTCACTCACATACACTCTCTTCGTCAGTCTTTCACTCTCCATCCTCTCCACATGGCCAAACCACCTCATTGTATTCCTCCTAACGCTTCCTATCACATCCACATCCACACCACAACGCTCTTTTATATCCTCATTTGTCAGCCTGTCTCTCCATGAGACTCCACAGGCTCCTCTTAAATAACTCATTTCCACTGCTCTCACTCTTGACTTGTGTCCTTCCAACAACGTCCAAGCTTCACTTTCATATGTTAGAGTTGGTATCACAATACTGTCATGTAGTAACTTTTTCACTTCCATGCTCACTTCCCTGTTTCTTATCACTGTTTTCAAAGAACCAGCAACCTTTCTTCCCTTCTGTACCCTTTCAATCACTTCACCCTCCAAACCTCCATCCTTAATCATCATACAACCCAAGTACTTAAAGGTACTCACATTTTCCAATTCCTCACCATCCAACCTCGCTGTACATTCACTGACTTCACCTCTCTCAAAGACCATCACTTTACTCTTCCCTACATTCACCTTTAGATTCCGTTTCTTACACACGCTCCTAAACTCATCCACCAAGCCTTGCAGCTCCCCTTCGTCTTCACTCAACAACACAGTATCATCTGCAAACAACTGTACAGGGAGTTTCCAAACACTATCCTCTCTCACCAGGGCTACTCCAACATCCACTACCCTACCTTGTACCTCATTTATTACCTCATCCATGTACAGATTGAACAACCATGGAGACATGACACATCCCTGTTTCAACCCAACTTTCAAAAAGAAAAAATCACTTAGTTCACCATCCACACGCACTGCAGCCTTCGCACCATCGTACATACTCTTCACAGCATTCAACAACTTCCCATCTACTCCATATATTCTTAACAATTTCCACAATCCTTGTCTATCCACCCTGTCATATGCTTTCTCCAAATCCATGAAAGCCGCATACAACTTCTTTCCCTTCTCTAGAAACTTTTCCACTAAAGAGCTAAGAATGAATATCTGATCTACACAACCTCTTCCCTTCCTAAAGCCTCCCTGTTCTTCTCTAACTAATTTCTCTTTTCTTTCTCTGACTCTGTCAATAAGCATCCTACCATACACTTTTCCTATTATACTAAGAAGACAATTGCCCCTATGATTACCACACACTTCTTTTTCCCCTTTTCCTTTGTACAAGGGAATAATTATACCTGACTTCCAATCCTCCGGGACTCTACCTTCCTCCCAGGCCAATCTGCACATCTTCCACATCCATTCTACTACTATCTCTCCACCATGCTTCAGCATTTCACCACACACTCCATCAATTCCTGGGGCTTTCCCCGATTTAACTTTCTTCATTGCTTCCACAACTTCTATCCTACTGATTTCTTCCTGTCTTCTCACCTCCCTCCTTCTCCCAGCCATTCCACAGCCACTTATACTCGCATTACTTCCATCCTCTATGTTCAACAATTCCTTAAAGTGTTCTCTCCATCTGCTCACTTTATCTCCCTTCTCCACTAGTAATCTACCATTTTTATCTTTCACTCCCCTGCTAACTTCACTTTCACCCTCTTACTCTTTTCACCTCTTTCCAGAACATTTTCTTACAGTCCCTCCACTTTACACTCAAATTCCTTCCAAATTCCTCATCCACTCTCTTCTTACTCTCTCTTACTAATCTTTTCACCTCTCTCTTTCTTTCTACATATAACTCTCTCTTCCGTCTCTCAACTTCTTCCACGCCCCTATTTCTCATCCATTTATTGTATGCTTTCTTCTTTTGTGCCACAGCCTGTCTCACCTCTTCAGTCCACCACGCTGTTCCTTGCTCCCCCCCTCCGTCTTCTTTTCCTTCCACACACCACATCACATGCTGCACATATTTCTTCTGTAAATATCCTACACACACCTTCCACGTCTCCCATCTGCTCCAATTAATATTTGCCGAATCGTTCCTCCACTTCTCTCTTATACTCTGCCTTTTTCTCATCCCCCAACCTCTATAGGCTCTTGCATCCATTACACATCTTCGCATCCTTTCATCCACACACACATAATTAATCATTGCCTTCCTTTCATTCAGTTCACCACCCACCCTTCTCATCACTCGCCATGTATTCCTGTGGATCATTTTATACCTGAAGAGGGTATTGGCTATCACCAACCCCCTCACAGCACAAATGTCCACTAATGCACTACCATTCTCATCTATCTCAGCAGGCACACCCCACTCACCAACTATTCCATCCACCTTCACATTCCCTACTTTACCATTCGTATCACCAGTCAAAAACACTCTCTCATTCCTTCCAAACTTTTCCATGCACACTTCCACATTTGTCCAGAACTCTTCTCTCACTCTGCTTGCACAATCTTGCGTTGGCACATACACGCACACAATCGCCCACATTTGTATTCCAACTTTCAATCTTACCCACACAATCCTTGACCCAACTGATCCATTATCTCTTATGTTCTTCTTCCATCTTTTACTCACAACTATAGACACTCTTTCTTTTGCCCTCTCATTCGCACCTACTCCTGCACATATTCCCCATCCATACTCCCATTCTCTCACAGTCTCACCTCTCTATTTAGTTTCCGTTACTCCACATACATCAACTTTCGCACCCTCAAGCACCTGGACAATCTCTCTCTCACCTCATCATTCGCACCTCTTACAGTCCATGTTCCGATTACCATGTCGTTTGTCCCGTCCTTGGTCATCTTTTGGTCACTCCTTGTCCGAGGCTTCTTGTTTGTCTTTTTAGTTAGTTGTTTTCCGGGGAGGGGCACTAACCCTCCGCCAACCCTTTTAGTCTCCTTGTACGACAAGCAGGGATACTGGGGGAGTATTCTTGAAACCCCCCCTACCCCCAGGGTTTTTTTTTGTCCCATATCGACTCCTCACTAACTTAAAAGGAAAATGTTACTGTCAAACAGATACCGTACATGGAGGATATTCTAGATTCATCAACGTCATCTTGTACACTTAGTACAGTAGACTCTTGTGCTTGTATCTGATAAATCTTGCATTACACTCCTACTATTCACGGTACTGAAGGGGAGCCTACACACGGTGGCGCTGTGCACCCTTGGTGGAGCCGCTGCACCGTCTACCCGGGAAACATACCTCCTCGTATTTCCCTACACCTCGGCCTGGGAAGGACCCTGATCTGACCCTCGTGAGGCGCTGTCTACCACAGGGGGTCGCCGGATCCCCTTATACTGTATTGTACCTGTAGGGCGGTCCCACAGAAGCAGTTGCTTACCTGTGGTTGACGGGCTTCCTTGGCCGGACAGAATGGGGTTAACCAATAGCAACAACTGATATTGCACACTAATTACATTAACCCCTACACCGCGGGCATGTTTACCGATGTTTTGCGTGTGCCGCGGGGTTATTCGGGCTCTGACAGACTCTCAAAAAATATTTGCCAAAAATCAGTTATTAGTCCTAGAATATTAAAATTATATATGCTTATGGCATATACCTTCAGCTTTCTCCTGGAATGTTTGTTGAGCCTTCGTCAGTTACCGTAGGACTTGTGGAGACCTCTGAAGTTGGGTAACGAAGTCTCCACTTTACACTTCCCTACAACCCGTAATATGATTACCACAGCCAGATATTAACACTATAAACACTACTCTATGATTTTCAAGTAGTTTGGGATCCATACTCCAAAAAAAAAAAAAACTGTGAAAGGAATGAAAATTATGAGCGCGTCTGACCGCCGCACTTGCGCTAGTTCGCTCTTGGTACTCGGTCATTTATTATTCATAAAACCCCTCACACTTTATATTTCTATTACTATATAACACTTATATATATCTACAGTCTTTATCCATAAGTTTCCTTCAGTAGTACTAGTTTATTGTCACTGTAGGGATTCAATTTCTTTCAGTAAAATACGTAGCATTCACTTTCTCGTCCTGTATACTAGCATTGAGAGTGAATGTCACTTTCATCTTCACTCTCATAACTCATAGTATTCAGACATGCTAGAGTGAAACTTTCACTTTCATTACTCCTAGGGTATATACTCGTATTCTTATAATACTACTCATTTACATTTCTATTTACGTTCTTTATTTTATTTACGTTATTTACATTTCTATCTTATTTACACTGTGTTATGCACTGTCACTTGAAGTAACTTATAAAACTATTTTCCATTGTTCACGTATATTTACATTCATTACTTTCACTTGCTGTTTACACATTATTTACAATTCCACTTGCACTGTTTTACTCAATAGAAAGATCGTAGTCACTCTTTTATCAATTGTCAGCCCTTTACCTCTTTCCACACGAGGTTTAGTAGGGGGTAAAGGTCACAGGGCCCTTTGCATGGGGGTGAAAAAAGGCCCTGAAGTCAGCAAGAGGAACAGGCGTACCTCCTCTTCGGAAGATGAGAGAGAACTGATAAGGAAGGGCCGGCCCGGGTAGAGGCCTTCTTAGGGGATATTCAGTACTACCAACATAGCGCTTGAAACAGCTATGTATTTCACTGAAATGACTGGCAGGAAATCTAGACAATACATTATAAATTAGGTAGTTCCAGGTGAATGTAAATATCACTTAGGCTTCTCCCTTCCCTCCTTATATGTATATTTATTACGAAAATAGATTATACGGCATATTTCAAGGGGAAAAAAAACAGCGAAAATTAGCGAACGAGTGCACGTGAGGTGTTGTCAGGTGATAATTAGCCAATTCCAGGTGTATGGCACTCTCACTTACCTTATTTCTTTCTTGTATATATTATTTGGTATAAGAATAGGGCATAGGGCTTATTTCAGTGGATGAAATCAGTGAAAAATTCCAGGGAAGATTTACTTAGCGTAGCACGGCCGGGCAGGCGAGAGGATAGGGTAATGGAGGGGGGGTAGGGAGGGGAGTCAAGAACGGGGAGAAATGGCTAAATTGTCAACAATGGATGGGAGTACAGATGACATTAGGAGTCCTGACTAGTGTTGGACATTGGCAGTACTAACAGATGATACAAGCCCCCACTTGGAAGCCCGGGTGAATTCAAAATAACACAGAATCACAAAAGCGACGCCCCACGGTATGATCCCTTGCTCCCAAGCGTCACGAAAGTGACGCCCCGCAGTTAAGGGGTTAATACCGACACTACTTTCCTTACTATAATCAGATGACATTTGAGTAAATAGTAAATACGAATTACTCATACATTGGCTATCTTCAAAGAAAGGCTGAATTAATATATGTCTGAAATTTTAATGACTACTGTATTTACGTTAGGTAATTGTGTGTAAATAAGTAATGTTTCCTGTACACATAAAGACGCTCAGATTAAACTGTGTGTGTGTATGTGTGTGTGTGTGTGTGTGTGTGTGTGTGTGTGATAGGACATATTTAGATACATTTAATGAATGAAAATGGCAAAAATAATAGAGGAGATAGGTTTCGCATAATGACTGATGAGTTTCTTTGTATTTAGTATATGTACTGACGAAAGCAATAACAGGGTTTCCCCTTTACCTCAACAGCTTTACTATGTGTCATGGCCCAAAAACGTTATCACATTCCACTGATTTGCCCAGAATTTCACTGCGAGTTCAGTTACATTGTCAACCAATCCGAGTGAGTGTTTTGTTTACAGACCGATTGTTTGGTTTGTTGTGGGGACACTGGTTATTGTGATTAATGGCAAATATTGATATTTGTTTAAATATGTCTAGTCACATTCACGAACTGATGCAGGTAAATATATATTAAGTTTAATTAAAGTCACTTCATGTGTTACTTATTCATGTCTTACACATGAATGGAGAAAATTTGGTAATAATTTATTTGTAGTATATAGCATTCAAAGTCAAAGGTCATTCATCATTAGGTACTGACCTCTTTTCATGTATTGGGGAATGACGATGAAAGGCTGTAAAAGTAAATTGGTCATATTTTTCCCAATGTTGTTGATCTAACTCTGAAAGCTACCTAGTGTTTGATTCTAAGCTTCGGTTAAAAAATAAATAAATTCACTTGAAAAAGTGTTTCATCGTGAACCGCATGGACACAGAAACTAAACACTGAGATTCAAAATCATATTTACTGATCATTGTGTTTTGTAGACTGGGCTTTGTCTTGGCAGGACGATTGTTGAACTCAGACAATTTCTGTATTCTCTTTTCGTTGTCCTTTCTGCAAAAACATTACTTTCGATGATTTTCATCACGTAGCAAGGATTTTTTTTTTCAGTAAGAAGAAACAAGAGACATAATATTCTGCACTCTCCTTTCCATGCCCTGCGAAACAGTAATATGGTTATGGTTTGGAACTTGGTGTATGCTTATTCGTGAGACAGGATCATGTATACTTCAACTTTACCCTTAACCTCTTGGATCGGAGGAAGTATTTTATTGGTTAACTGCTATTATTTCCATACGATTTTATTCAACCCAGAGAAGCCTCTCTTTGTTAAGTAGTTAAGGAATGTTATATTAAACTCCTATAAAAAAAAAAAAAAAGTCTCCGAATCTTCATGGAATTGTCTCGATGTTAGGATTAACATAAATGACATCCTTGAGTTGAAGAGATTATAGCTTATTGATGAATGAATGAATGTATTTACTTTCTGCCCCAACACATTTACAACTTGCCTTTACTGCACCTAATCTTTGTACTCAACATAATTAATGAACAGGATTTTTCTTTTGCCAAAAGTATATATAACAACAACAACAGCAACAACAACAACAACAACAACAACAACAGTAATTACAATCTGGGGACAGTTGGGCAAATGGGTTGTAACTGGTGTCTTACAATTAATACTCTTTGATTGTTATGCAAATCAAGGCCTTTCCTCATCCAGACCGTATACTGCTGACAGCGGCACTTGTGTAGGTGCTTCTGTCAGTGACAGAACGATTCTCGGATTACTTTTTTTCTGTGTTTCATTCAGTCCACAACACGGGGGAGCCGTGGTGCACTGGTTAGCGTATCCATCTTGCAAGTGAACTAACTCGGTTTCCTTTCTCAATGAGGTCAGACTGATGGACTTGTTTCCTCTTACACCTGCTCTCCTGTCTGGGAACTTGGAGAGGAACTGCACTCATCAAGTATTGCTTATTGGCCTTAGCCTTGAATCTATTGACTTTGTTTTTTTACTTCCTCCACATGATTGTACTCTACCGTGGAGATGTTTCTTCGGACTGAAGTGGTTAATATACTGTAGCTTTAATTAACCTCTTCAATATAGGGCTGGCAGGACTGGCTTAAATTAAATATAATCGTGTTGCAATAGCTTTAAAATATCCTGTATAAAATGGCCGTCATTTTATTCAAGATGTTGATGACCTTAGTGCAGTCGACAGGCATAACTGAAAGTCATTTTTTGTGTTATTTTTCTCCAAGTTCACAAATCTAGCATAAGGGTACCTTATCCGGACGTCACTTGATAGTTTCCGATAACTGCCGTCGTGACAGACATAAGGAGTTAGTTTTTTTAAGGCCGTATTAGAGGTGGTATTGTAGTCTTTGTAAAACCATTCTCTTAGCTATTCATTGTGCCTGTTCGTCTAGATCAGGGCTTCTCAAACATTTTCCTACCACATCCCCAGTGATTCAGCAGATCATTGACCCATACCACTGTGACTGAAGCACTAAATATAGACTGGTACTCCATTAGCACTAATCTAATATAGAACAAAAACATAGTAACTGTTGTTACTGGTGTTGGTGGTGGTGATGATGGTGGTGGTGTTGCTTAACCTCGGTCTGTCTGGCCGAGCAGACCCGTCAACCGTAGGTAAGAAACTCTTGTGGGACCGCCTTTCATGTGCAGTCCAGTACATACACCGTATAAAGAGCCGGTGCACCCTTGCGGTTGGCAACTCCTCACCAGGGTTGGATCACTGTCCTTCCCACGGAGAAGTCCAGGGAAGTATGGGGAGTTTCAGCTCCCGGATGGATGCCGCATCTGTTTTACTGAGGGTGCACGGCGCCCCCACGTGTAGACTCCTTGTTGTTGTAAAATTGTTGAACTCGTAATTACTACTGTATATTAAGCAAATAAGTAAGCACACACAGTTACAGCAATTTTTCAGTTTTAGCACAGTTTTATGGAAGCAAGTTTCTCAATTTTCAGTATTATGTGAGGAATGATGCCATTAATATATGTAGCTATATTCGATTAAAATGTTTGTCGACACTCTATGCGGGGATGGCTCCGACGCGCCAATTAGCATTGTCAAGCAAAGTCCGTGGTAATTTTCAGACATAAACATTTCAAATCTATATTAATATCTAGTCTTAATCTTCAATCTTATCTGTACCCGAAACAACGAAAGTTTCTAAAGCCTGACGCCAGAACACTAAAAAGCAGTTTGTTCATTCCCCAATTTCTCTATAGTTCTCTTCTTTTAAATTTCTTCTTCTTCTTCTTCTGTCTTAGAGCTGCCAAGTTCTAAAATGGCTTAACTTATCACTTTTCTTTTCCACTGAGAGTTTTCATTCTACAGAGGTATGGGATAGGACAACTTTCACAGTTGTAATCTGATTCTGACAAGACTTTGTGGATGTAGGTCGGCAAAGGGTGAACTGACTTAGATATGAGATCAATCGGTCGCAGGTATAGGTCACACGACATGGTCAAAATTTGGCCCTTTATCCTAAAAAAATTATATGCCATATGGGTCAGACTTGGTGGAAGCGTTTATGGTCAGCCAAAGGATGAACCCTTCATATTTTAGAAACAATAGGTTTCTGGTCTGGGGCACAGAGCAAAGTCAATCTTAATATTTTCTGTTTAGTTTAGACCAAGCTCAGTGGAAGGGTTGTTGATAATGCAGGAATGAAACTGTTCAGGTATGAGAACCATCGATCGAGGGCCAAGGACACAGGGCAGAGCCTAATGTTTGATGGAAGACCATCCGCAAGACACGGGTGTTGCACTTTTGGGGTTCTCATTGTTTTTTTTTTTCCCCCTCCAGACAATGTTATGTAGCTCCAGAGACATTTATTGAACGGTAAGCAATTAGTTTGAGCCTTCATTAACCCACTCACTGCTATAGTCTCACCAATCTAAAACCAAGGTTTGGGTGGAGTCCAGCCGGGGATTTCCCGGCGTACAGCGTTGCCTTGTTTCCTATACTCTGATTGGGTAGTGGCTGACCTGACACCGTTAGAGTTCGTCCGCTCACACCTCGCCACCTGGCCTGACATGACTTCACCCACTTCTGTGTGTGTGTGTGTGTGTGTGTGTGTGTGTGTGTTTGTGTGTGTGTGTTTTTGTGTGTGTGTGTTTTTTTTTGTGTGTAAAGACAAACTAATTTAAGTTATAAATATAATTTAAGTTATATATATAACAAAGTGAACAGTGGAAGCACGTGACAGAAGCTTAATCTCCCTCCAATGGATTAACTCCCAGTATGGGCCTGGATGTTGCCGCTCGTGAGTGTTTTAACTTATTTATTTCTATTAAGAAAATAGCGTATGTTCTACTGATTCCTTCAAATTATATTATAAACGTAATTGTTACATTACTTACCCAACTTAGAACTACCGTGAAAGTCGGTAAAAGTAACTACATTTTTTTCAGCACCACTGTAAAATATGTATGCCACGTTTCTTTATTGATGTACAAGAGCCATATGCATTACAAGTTTACCTTCCTTTGATATGCTAGAATACTTACGTTTATATTGTATTAGTATGTGTGTACCTATCTGTGATGCCTATTACATATATAACCGAATCTACTCATCGCTCGTTTAGGAAGTATGGCATGGCTGCACCCAGCGCCAGACCCCACCCAAACCTTGGTTTTAGATTGGTGAGACTATAGTGCACCTTTCTAAGTTGATTCACGCTGAAAAACCTTTATTACATTCTAAAGCAGGAGCGTTAAAAATTAGAAAATCAAGTGTAAAAATACATTTTATAAAATGCATGAAGATGTTGGGATGGCAATGAGCCAAAAGCCACTGGAACAAGGTCGAGGCAGTATAGGCATAATATAGCCAATTCCAACATTTTTTTTTTTTACTTCAGTAAGAATCATTGTTGTAAAAAATTATTTAAACGTAAGTGCACTAAAAGTGTGTCATAATTATCGTATAACTGAATAAATAATGCATTACTGGAAACTAAGGGGCACTCATTGGAGCGCATCTCTCCGACAAGGGCAACGTAATTTCCAAACCACTCATCATAATGGGTTAGGGTTTCTCATCACTGATTAAGGTTTCGCAAAAAGTGTATTCCGTATCCAGAATCTGTAATACGATGAGGATCGGTCCCAAAAGTTATTCAATTGTTCCCTGGGACATGTGCTATGTACCCACCACATTTCGTTCAAATCTTTCTCTTAGTTTTTGAGTAATCCTGCTCGATAAACAAACCAACAAGCAATCAGGGGTTAAACATACTTTCCTTGTCGGAGAGAATTATGTCATAAAACTGTAAGGTTGAGGATGCATGTCCTTTTAGTGCCTTGTCTTTGTTCTAATGGTTTTTGGCGCATTGTCATCCTATCATATCCATACATTTGTGAGAAGTATTTTATGCTTTATTAATATTTCACGAATCTTGCAAGTATTCCCTGGAAATCCTTATACATACGCTTTGGGGGGCGCATATCCCTTTTTGAGAGTCACTAACTCAGCCTTTCTTTTTTTTCGTGTTATCAGTTTACCTGTATGTGAACATGTCTTTCTATCTGTGTACCAGTCCTCTCTCTCTCTCTCTCTCTCTCTCTCTCTCTCTCTCTCTCTCTCTCTCTCTCTCTCATTTATTTATTTATACCTCTGATAACAACGTGAGTGCGAAAAAGTGTAATTTGCAAAATAAATAACCGAGGCAGAACACAAACAGAGCCGCACAGACCCTCCAACCTTACCTCAACACACTACACGAATGGTTCACCACAAACAGACTCAAAATAGCCCCAGCTAAATCTACAGTGACCCTCCTCACAACCGGGACTGCAGGATAGTCACATTCCACACCTCACCATAAACAACATCCCCCTACCACACAAACGCACACCCAAAATCATTGGTATAACATACAATAAGTCAGTGTCGTTTAAACAACACATCACAAGCATTAAAAATGAACTAACATAAACACTCAACGCCCTAAGGTCACTTGCCCATACAACATTGGGACACAACAAATAAACCATCACCACAGTATACAAACAATATATACGTTCAGTGATGAACTATGCAAGCCCTGCTTGGGCTTCTAACCTCAGTGAAACACACTACAGCACCTTACAAACCATACAGAACAAGGCCCTAATTATAATCACAGGCTTCACAGCTACTACACCTACAGACTACCTACACCAAGAAGCCAAAGTCCTCAAAGTCAGGGTTCATCTAGACATGAGAGGTACACAAATTCTTGCCACTGCCTCCACAAACCCACACCATCCACTACACTATATTGCAGTACACAAAGGAACATCAAAACAACACTCAGCACATGATATCATACACAAATACTGTCATCTCTCCCCCCTCGCCTCTTCAAACCAGCTTCCAGAAGCATATCCACGCTCAAATCACTCACCGCTCCATTCCGTCACTCAAAGACAACACACAGCTGCATGCACAGCCTCCTGATATCCACCCCTCTGAATCCTACCTTCCTCGAGAGGACAGGGTCCACCTAGCCAGGTATCCAGCCCTCTTGAGTTATCAGAAGAGGCTAGATGACTCTGTCACTGATGCCTGCCTAGGATGCAACACAGCACCCCATATTATTAAGCACAATATGGAAGACTGCTCTGAATACAATCGCCTGCACCAACAACACAACGTACACTCCTTGAGAGCTCTGTGGGAAAGCCCAGTCTAGGCCGTGGCCTTCTTTAGGGACTCAGGGCTGTTCGGCCAGACTGCCCAGGGAACAACTACTACCACTACTACTGAGGCAGAAGGATGTTTTGCATGATTTCGTTTCTGAACGCAGTTGTCTTAGCTTTGTCCACAACTTCTTTCCATCGTGACTTGTTGTATGGTGTCAGGGATAAAAGTCCGCCTATTATCCACTTTATCTGCTTCACACTTACAGCATATCCGACACTTTCATCCCTGATGCATCGCATAAAAAGGCAACATTTATGACTCGAAAATCGCAAGAAGCCAGTCATTAGTCACATGAAGATGGATCTGTAGCCGAGGTGAAATGTTTGACGAGGTTTTCTGCTCGGCAGAACCACTGAAGATAGGTTATCATTACAGGATCTCTCTCTCTCTCTCTCTCTCTCTCTCTCCAGCTAAGACTATATAATAGATGCGAAATTAATTCTCAGCCATGTTTAACAAAAATTATTAAGAAACAGCTACATATTGTGTGAGTAATGTTTGGACCATGTCAGAGGGACACAAGTCGAGTGGGAGCTGTGGAACTGAATTATCTTAGAGGAGCATGAGACTTCACATACAGACAGACAGGCAAAGGGGTGAAGTGGAAGAGTTTTGTGGGCTTGATGTGGATGTAACCGTGGATGTATTTTAAGATGATTTCGGCATATACAGAGGGTGGGAAATATGAAACTGACTAGAAAAGTGTATGTCAGTAAGGTGGAGAGGAGAGGGAGAGGAGGAGGAGACCGAGGATGATGTAGAGCTGGAAAGATATACAGTAAGACAGATGGGGTGGGAACTGAAGGGAGGGCAACTAAATTCAACAGGACAGGGCGACAAGACTGGGCTTTCCCACAGAGCTCTCAAGGAGTGTACGTTGTGATTGTTGGTGCAGGCGATTGTGTTTTGCCATGCATTACGGGAGTAAGACATTTGACTATAGACAGAGTGATACATAAACAGATAGACAGAAAACCGTCCTTCGTGTCAGGAACCATACGTTGTGTGTCGGCAAGTCTAATGGTGAAGAAACGAATCGTCCCTTCATGGGCAGGAAGTTGGGGCAAAGACTTGTATACCCGACCTCTGACTGGGTTATTCTTAGTGTTGCAACTTTACTTTGGCTAACGGCAGGGCAAACTTAATTTGTGTGTGTGTGTGTGTGTGTGTGTGTGTGTGTGTGTGTGTGTGTGTGTGTTTTAGTGTGTGTTTTTAGTGTGGATATACGTGTTTGTATGTTTTAGTGTGTGTTTTTAGTGTGCATACATGTGTTTGTATGTCTTAGTGTGTTGAACTGTGCTTGTTTGTCGTGCGTCTTTGTTTTTTGGTTGTCTTATTCAGTGACTTTTACTCTCTCTCTCTCTCTCTCTCTCTCAGATGATACAGTGTTACCTTCAGGTTAGACTACGAGTGTATCGAGTGTCACGAAAAATGGTTTTTCTAGCCCAGGAAACCATTTACCTTGAGGTGGCAACGATATATCCAATTGCACGCCTGGGTGTCGAGTAGATTCAGGTGCTTCCACTAGATATGGCCAGAAAGGTTTAACATCCGAGGGCAGGTTGGCATTATTACCCACATATTACTACGCAGCGGTGAGAGGCTAGCGTGGTCTGATTTGCATAGCCCTGGACCACTACGCTTCTGATAGAGCAATAAAGTTTCAAATGATGGATGTTGTGTATGTGAGTGTGTGTGTGTTTGCATACTTGCGTCTGTCTTTGGTTGTGTGCTTGTGCATGTGCGTATGTGCTTTTTCTTGTTTGTTTTTATGTATTAGGATGTTTGTGTTTGTTTTACTCGTTCAACGTAGCACAGTGGGTAACACTAGTAACGTTCTTCATTGAGGAACGACAGACAGTGAAGAGAGACAGAGTTCTGGGCAACCCATATACAATAGTTGTACAATTATTTATAATGTGTCATATAGAAGTCCGATGATATCCGAAACGATCAAAACTGCCTTAAACAACCCAGGATATTTAATCTGTTATCATTTTAGCGTGCAGAGAATGGCATTACCAAATAAGGAGTGATAAAAAACACGAGACACTGTGTGCGATATTCTCACGAAAGAAAGTTTGTGAAGGAGCAATAATATCATGAAGGAGTTTCCAGTAGACATAATCCCTTGTGTCAGATGGTTTCAAGCAAAGTGTGCGCCGATTATAATTTTTTGATAGACTGTAAATTTAAATTTGTAACACATTTCATAGATACTTGTGTGAGATGCCGAGACTCCCTTTTGGAAACGAATATACATAAAATGATAAACGACAGGAAAGAGGGTGTAACTGTTTTAGTCGTATACTTAATATTTTGGAAGATTTTATTTTTCACTTGTGCTCAGGTTCGTCACAGACTATAATGACTGGTTAGCAAGATAAATGATAATACCAAGAGTAACATTTGCACTTACATCACAGGCTGGCCTAGAATATATATGCAACAAGGTAGGGACAAGTGCTTGGTGTATTTTATTAGTCCGTAAAGCTAAAGAGAATTCATCGTGTTTGTATCGTTTTCACCACTTCAACCCGACTTCAAGATAAAAACTCATTTATCTTTAATGTCTATTTTCTGATATTCATCTCGGTCGCCAAAGTAATACTCACAGATTCATGCAGCTTGTAGTGTTCCTGAATCATCCTCAGATATAAATCATTTATGTTATTTTATAAACAAAATTTACGTTTCTGCCTGATGTTCCCTGTAAAATTAGTATTATTAACAGAGTAAAATCAGTACAAAATTTTCGCCCTTATGAACTGAATTGGCAAATGATACCAGGCACTATGTATTCCGGCCGCGGAGATACACCATTTCCAGCACTCACAAATGCAGACCCAACCCCTGGCATTCAGCGTATCGCCAACATTACCATATTTTGGTCATCGCGATGACTTTCCGTGCCGTAGCTCTCAATTGCCCATTTCAGCAAACGACGGACAGTTTCCAGTTAAATTCTCAACACACTTCACGTAAGCAAATGTCATTTGAGTCGTTGTTGTATATTGCTTGTAAACCGAGATGCCTCATGTCAGAGGAAAGAACAATTGAAAGTATCATTGTGTCACTTCGTTCTTCTCATCCTTGGTAATTTAGCGGAAGTTTTATTCTCTTCATGCCAAAGAGTTATATGTGTACTGTACACACACACACACACACACATATATATATATATATATATATATATATATATATATATATATATATATATATATATATATATATATATATATATATATGTAGATAGATAGATATATATAGATATTGATATAGATATAGATATATACAAATGCCAGATGATCGATATTATGGACACACCTTAGCGGTCTAGCCTGTGCTGATGATTCATAAAGAACTAGAGGGGGCACTCATTAAAGCGCATGTCTCCGACAAGGGCAACGTAATATCCAAGCCACCCTTCAGAATGGGTTAGGGTTTCTCATCACAGATTAGGGTTTCGCAAAAAGAGTTTTCCGGATCCAGAATCTAATACGATTCGGATCGGTCTCAAAAGTTAATCGATTGTTCCCTATGACAGGGGCTATCTACCCACCCAATTTGGTCCAAATCTCTCTATTAGTTTTTGAGTAATTCAGCTAACAAACAAACAAACAAACAGTTGAAAACATACTCTCCTTGCCGGAAAGAAATGTACGGACGCGGACACAATTATCTTTTCCCCAGATGACGAACATACCACGAAGTGATTCTAACATTCGACTCTTGTATGTATTTACACTGCAAAGGGCTGGCAGGCCCGATACATCACGGAATGCTGTAGCCAACGCCGTCTACATAAAATTGGAAATACAAGTAATAGCAGTTATAATTTTATAGCTCATGTAGCAAATTCATGTGGGTATGCACAGTCCTGCTCACTAAGCATTTTCTAAAAATCTTTGCATTGTCATAAATTTCGTCTGTACAGTATTCGGAGACTCCCAATCACTTGGCCCGTCTCATAACAACCTGAACACGTGGGAGCTTTACTGTGACTCAGATATAAAACAAACTGGATACAGAAAGATATCCATGGCCTAGTATGACGACATAAACAATATAAATAAATCTGTGTATCCACATAGACGGTCTTACATTAATTTATTATGCTAGTGAGACCTGTGCAATGCACATTACTTTCGTAGAGGGTGAGAGATTTTGTTTACCCTACAAACATATTCTCTTTCTCTCTCTCTCTCTCTCTCTCTCTCTCTCTCTCTCTCTCTCTCTCTCTGGTAATATAATGCTAGCAATTTTCTATGGATGACCACTAATTCTATTAGTAGGTGATATATTTATCAGTTTTTTTTTTACACAGTTATTGCTATTTCCACACTAATGATAATGTCACATGCAGGTAGAACTCAAATCAGGGCTGAAATCTATAGAATCTCTTGTTTGTATGCAGAACATCGTTAATCAGTGCTACAAATGCACCACTGATTGTTTGTGTGGTCTTATGCCTTCTTGAATTCCTCTCCATGACGTGCGTAAAAAATATATATACACATAATTTGGCAATCATTAGCATACATCAACGTATAGTACACACATAGACACAAGAACCTTCCTTTCTTTGTCCAGTGTAAAATGAAATGTAACTGACCACTTTGTATCCGTTGCCACACATTCTTCCGACCAGCTGGAATGCCTGAGTGAAGCAATATTTCAGTTTTACGTGCATCATCATCACTGCCGTGTCAGAAAGCAGGAATTGCAACGCTTGAAACCATCTGATATTGACCAGGTTTAATAATAGAGCCATCCCAAGCATATAGTTAAAGGTGACATTATTTACATTCACCGGCTTTAGTGGCCTATTATCATCAGTACTATCAGCCGCCATGAGTTTAAGTTTTCCGACCATGGGAGGGTTAATAGTACCAACCTTAAAATTCTCAGGCTCCTCTTGCTTACTCTCAGCCGAACAAACCTGTTTGACGTTAGCTGAAGCTGAATGCTACAGCTGTCACGGACATGGGAGGGGTAATATGTCGGCATTATTTAACTCTTTTGTAGTTGCAGAGTTATACTTTCATTTTTTGTTGAAACCCTTCATCCTACGGATATCACAATACCCTTCAACTCTATGATGGTAGAGATTCTTTAGTATTTTCTTTCGGCTGTTTAGATTAGAGGATCATAGAAGCCTGAGTTTTAACCCATGGCGTATGACTTACCTCACATGAATAAGCTCGGAGGCAATGCGACCTACTCATATAAGCAGAATTTTTACCAAAGCAGCAAGAAGTTTGTCATAGAAGCAGCGTCACAATTGTTTATTTATTTATTTTTTAATGAGATATTCAGTTATCTGTCATCTCTCATCCCCACCCCCTGGGTTTAGACCAGGAACAAAATAAATATATCAGTGAACGAAATCCATGGTCTTCCTAATACATTTCCATTCGTGCTGGCACCTGAGGAAGTCTGAAACCTGTCGAAAAAGCTTTTTTTAACGATAAAATTAAATGCAAGGCTCACAGAGGCTAAGTAAAAGGAGAGGATCAGGTGAATAATTTTATCGAAAACAACACCTAACGCTCAGGTAATGGCTATTTGCCCTAACTGGCAATGCACTGAGGCTTTGACAGGAGTGAATCCTGCTCCGACGGTAGTCGGTTCCCAGCCAGTTGTGAAATTCCTTACCACAGTACTCCGTAACAAGCATGAGCTGAGCAAAAATATGTAATGGGTAGGTGTGTCATATCACTTCTAAGACCAAGATTTACATCTGAAACAACTTTGCAATGGTTGCTAAAGTGGACATAAGGACGCATCACAGAGCCTGTTTTGAGGTCCCCCAGCTGTAGCCCATGGGTTAACCGCCTCAGCCCAAGGACTTTTTATTTTATTTTAATCAAGCTGTCACCAGGGAGTCTTAAGGGTATCAAGTCTTTAAGGGGTTAATTATTCGTAAAAATGTCAGTACAGTGAGTTTTTATGTAGCTTTTTTTCCTAACAGATAAATTTACTCAGCTTACGAGAGCCGCCCGGTAGTGAAGTACTCAACGAGGGCTGTCTCTAGCCCCCAACATTTACAGTAAATCTCTTTTGAATTGGACAATCTGGGGTTGTAGAAAGAATAGAACCTAAAAGACCTCATCGAAGTGAAGGAATTAAAGCTGTGTTATACACATTCATTTCTAGAAACGTCTCGTGAAGAGGATGCAGATATTTAGTGGCAGCATGGATTAGGATCCTTGGATACAAACTAGAAACGTTAGTTAATCACAGAGTGTTAGGGTTGAGTTGGTATTCAGCGATAGTGGAGGTCGGCTAGTCAACATCAACTCCACTGCGATGCACAGTCTCGTCCCTTTAAGATTTAGACAATGGTAGTCGCTGAAAACACTCTTCTATGCACTGACCTCTACGCTGCTCAACCAATGGGAAGGCTGGTACCCGTCATGTCACATTAACAAGTGCCTTCTTCTCGATCATCAGGCAGTGGGATGCACCTTGTACTACCTCCTCTGATATCTACGAGCAGGATGACTCGGTAACTCCCCTCCCCTTCCGAAAGAGAGAGAGAGAGAGACCAATACCACACCTATTCCGGTTCAAGTGTGAGCACAGCCAAATTGGCATGTCACCCAAGACGCCACGGCGGTGCTTCAAGATTATGCCTCAAGGCGGCATGATTTATTTCACCAAGTGGCTGCGGCAATTTTCTTAAATTTGATAAAATCGGTCGTCGTTAGCTACCCAAAAATGAAAACTTTTGTCGTGCTCAAATATTAAACGTGAATTATTAAATTCCGTAGCCTGAAGAAGTTATTTTTTGTTCTTACTACCACCAGCAGATTATATATAACTTAGAACAGCCTTTTAGAGGGGAATGCATTTGTAAAACAATAATTTAAACTCCTAATCGTCTCATAAGCTAAATAAAGTCTTGCTGAATAAAGCAAGAATATTACAGAAAGTGCGCCCTCGTACTGAATGAGACAACATTACCGGTGCCCTAGATTAATCTTCAGCATCGTATATCATCTGACATGAGCCGGAATTAATGCAAAGTCGGCAGCTCATAGCCAAAGGGTAAACGCACCTTTGGTCCTCACCGAGAGAACAAATTTTACCCTTGCGTGGCAACTTGCTCAATAGCTGACTGGATTTTATGGATGAAAGTTTTCTGGTTTTAACAGATGGATAGTTAAGAGTGGTGACCAACTGACCACTTCAGAATCTTTTATTCAGCTCTGGAGATTCTTCCAAACTGAAGGAGTTTCATGCAGCCTTTAATATTCCCCACACTACTGGAGGTCAGTCCTAAGTTAAATGAAATCGTCTGGTGGTATAACAAATAAAATACATCAAATTTGTTTTTAATCTGTTATGTGTAATTATAGTAGAACTTAAGACATTCTGAGACACTGAATACATTGCTATAGAAGCAACTGTACTAGGCTGCAAGGCAAAATTTCCTGTAGTAAATCACAGACTATTATACCGGTAGATATGTACTACAGTTACAACCATTTAAATACATAAACTGAAGCTTACAGTACCTTATACCGATATCTTCAGCAAACACCCATGGTGACGAACATATTACTCGGTGATAAACTGTGTTGCATTGGCCTGAACCAGGGTGCACTAGGCACATCGATATCATTAGCTGTGCATCGGAAAACCTTCCCCCGAGCATGCATCAAGGTTCCCTGTGGTTATGACAGGCCTACTCTTTGGGAAAAATAAATGAGGCTTTGCTCTGCAGCTGTCAGTACTGCATTATAAAAAAAAAATCCGTAGCTTCGCATAAGCTTGGTACTTTTCCATAACTTTGTCCAAGTTTTACTGATGACTCCATTTTTACCCTCATCGTAGGATTGGGTGTAAAATAAAGCACTTTTTTTTTTTTTTTTTTTTTTTTTACTTTTGCTGGGAAGTAATCGTGAAAATAAACCGTCACGGCATTCAGACAGTTAGTTCTACAACACTCATTTTCACACGGTTAATTCTCATGGCCCTTCCCCACCCTTCACCACAATTCAGGTTCATCCCGCACAAGTCTTTGTCTCTATCTCCATAGTCTTACCCCCTCCTCCCGATACTTTCATTTTTGGATTTTTTTTTTTTTTTTTAGTCTACAGGGCACTAAAATAACTACTCCCAAGGCACCAATTTCCATAGGGTATATTTTCCTGCCTCAGCTTCACTGTCCACCAAGTTTTCATATAATTCCTCTCTTTTACAGATCTACCGAAAGACTCGTCAACATGTTAAACCACCCCGGCAAATACCAATACACGAGTCCTGTACGAAACAGGTCTAACATGTATTCAATGTGGACGGTTGGTGCTAGCGCCGAAGTGGAGGTATGTGGAGGCGTATGTCACGTAGGAGGACTGCTGGGCCAAAGGGAACGGGCTATTATGCCTGTGCCTAAGTCGGTTACATAAAAGAATCTTTTGTTCTCTAAGCCCGTTTCTTTAATCATCTCTTGACGGTTTCGTAGGCAGTGCAAGCTTCGTGGTGAACGAACGCGTCTGTTATTAAATCTTCTTAGATCTTTTATCCTCAGAGTGCCAGAACACTGCTTTTCTTTCACGGCTTCTGCTGCCGATTCACATCTGAGGTTTACTGACAGGAATTTAAATCCGATTAAACTTTGACTTTCCAGCCAGCTAATTAACTCTCATCATCATCGCAAACTAATCTCTTCTTAAACATTCCATCAACACCTTCATAACCCTTGTCGTCCATCTCATTTGATGGTTTGAATTGTTTGTGCTCTTAATACCCACGAACTTATTTTGTCAGAATAATTACTGATCGGTTTTCTGTTCGCTTAATCTTTTTCTCTGTCAGCCTTAGAAATAATTTTGCTGTAAATGTTGTTGAGATCGTTGACCTCGAGAACTTACACTTTCTCGGACAATGTCCTTTTCCTTGTCAAACTAAGACAAAAAATGTTCTTTTTTAATTGTTCCTAACATTTTCTTGCAAAGTTTCATCCCTTGCTGGAACCATCTGGTTTACCGTCTTTTAATTTATGCGACTAGGGGTTTGACTCGGTGGAAGAATATCAGCAACAATATACATTACGGGCTGACCACAAGTTGCCCTGTTCCAGTATCTACTGCATTTCCCATCACATCTGTGTCAACGAGCATTTCTTATACGACCGAAATCCACCTGACTAAGTCCCACCCATGTATCTTTTATGATGCCCATAAATAAAAGTAACAGCTATCATACTCACACTTTATTCATAACGAGCAAAGTCCCAGCCCCGAAAATCTCTCATATTTTTCTGTCGACTGATTACGCTTCAGGTTGATATATACAGGGTGGGTGAACAAGAGTTCTAAAAAATGTTTGAATATTTTTCAGCTGAATATAAAATATGACTTTGACCACGCTGAACGGTCGTACATCAACCCTTCAAATGTGCGAAAGTTTTCCCAAATTCCACCAGCATGCTAGCACACCTGAGTTATTTATCCAGTTTGCAGCTGGTCCGTGTCGTCACCGCTGCTACATCAAATCCAAATTGCATACTTTTACTGTGGCCTCAAGACAAACTGTAAGTGAGTGAGGCAATCGCTTGTACATGACTCGCATCATATAATTACAGGGAGAAATTCATTTTCGAGGCGCCAAAATGTACTTACATTTTAGGAACGTTCATACAGTTATCTTCAACATCATTCTGGGGTGGGGAGGACAAACATGTGTCGCTTTACAATACAATGTGATATGACTCAGAGAAGAAAATGTAACCTATTCAGTCAATATAGATTCCCCATCTTTGCCCTGTGAACTATAAATCGGAGACAGCTCAAGTGTTCAGAATTGAGGAGATGCTATCCCTTCGGCAGTACCAGAGTGTAAGTTATAAAGCAGGTTATAACATGAATGATGACAACGGTTTAGGTTATGGCGGTGGTGTAATTGGAAGCATATGCGGCCAACAACAGAGAGGTTAAAGTTTAGGTTCCGGGGTCGACCAAGTGACTTCTAGGCAGGGCCTCTTTACCTAGATGTGTTCCCGCCTAGAGCTGGTCGCCAATTGTACCTTTACATGTTTTCGATTGTTCCTTATTCATATTAAAGAGCCAACGTACGTTGCATAAAGTTGCGACACATGTTCCATCACCAGAAATTGGCTTCCTCACACACACACACACACACACACACACACACACACACACACACACACACACACACACACGAAGGCGCGGGGGGCGGGGGATACTTCCTTTCTTAATTCTTCACCAAACTGGCTCAGAAATTCCACGTATATTATAACAAACTCATGATCTCATGGTAAGTAATTCTGGTACATATGCAACACACATAGTTAACTGTTGAATTGTGACTGCAAAAAGTGATTTATAAAAGAAAAAAAAAATAATACTCCAATTTTGGGGTATTTAAGGATGCTCCCAGGTCGTCCGCAGAAGTGTTTACAAACGTTCTCTAGACCTGGCAGCGTTGTTTACCAACCGTCGCACAGTCGAGTCAGTGTACCCCCTGTCAAAGCTATGGTAAACTTAATGATTTAACCCAACCTAACCTAATCAAATCAAAAGTAATCCAACCTAATCTTATTTGCGTTTGACAGCCAGCATTCAAATATAAAAAATGCGCTTTAGGAACGTGAAGTATGGCTATCTAGTGGTTAACTTCAGTGGAATATTTGCACATTTTAAATCCTCATTTTATGGCATTCAGAGGTAAAGTTTAAAAAAATACCCAGTATCTGTGGAAATCCAGGAAAAATATCAAGCAATCTATAAAGCATTAATATCAATAGAAATTATGGAAAGGCCGCGCCTGTCTGGTAAAGAATTAATGTACTCTCAGTATCTTTCTTCTTCCCTTAGAACTATAGTCTGTTTGATGGACCTGTGCAATTGAGATGCATGGGCTGAGTAGGATGTGTTTGAATCGTGGCTGCTGATTGGCTGCCGATGATTTAAATCTATACCTCTTCTTATTTTGACACATACATATTTATATTTTTAAA
This sequence comes from Coenobita brevimanus, assembly GCF_032717465.1. Classification (NCBI taxonomy): domain Eukaryota; kingdom Metazoa; phylum Arthropoda; class Malacostraca; order Decapoda; family Coenobitidae; genus Coenobita; species Coenobita brevimanus. Next base: position 31,503,294 of record NC_137023.1, on the reverse strand, counting down.
CTGCCTTCAATACAAGCTGCCAGAATAAATATGGAATAATTTCCGAAGCTAAAGAGGTCAAAATTAGCTTTAAAAGTTTACTGTTTTCAGATAAACTTAAAGTTGATTATAAAGTTTCATAAAACGATGAGTGACGTTCGACATAAATTATCCACCCACGGTGTACATCCACATCCGTATGTTGCACTACATCCACGCAAGGTGCACATCCACATCCGCGTGTTGCGCTATAATATAAATTGTACACCTACTTCCGCATGTTGCACTACAGTACATGCCTGCATTTACTTCAATGACATCATCGGCGGCCAATCAGCAGCCGCGTATCAAACACACCCTACTTGCCGTATACATCTCAGCTGCACAGATCAATCAAATAGACTATAGTGATAAGCCCCACGACATTTTTGGTAAACTCCTCGTCAGTCATACACAAGTGCTTGTGCCTAAGGGTGCGGCAACACCCACAGAAAATGATAAGGAGAGAACATTAGGCTTCTCGCCTTCCACAAAACCGTCCTTCCGAATCTCGAGGGAAAAAGGGGAGAGGTAAACACAGACACACACACACACACACACACACACACACACACACACACACATACAACCGCTCGCTGGTGCAGTGGTAACGTTCTCGCTTGCCAACTGGTGGACGGGAGTTCGCGCCTCGCTCAGGTTGCGAAAAGTTTCACTGACGAAGTGGGTGGTTACTGTCCCCCCTGAGCAAGGGGACGGGTGTGTGCGTGTGTGAAGGTCACAGCCTTGCCCTTAGATCGGACTATATGAGCTCTCATCTCACTTCCGGGAGGGTTAAAAAGCTGACGATCACGACCATCAAGTGATCCTGACCGACCCGGTGAATTACACACACACACACACACACACACACACACACACACACACACACACTAACAGGGGTACCCGGCGTTGCCCGTACCCTCCCCCCCAAAAAAAAAAAAAAAAAGCTAACACTCTAATCCTGTTTGTTCTGGTTCAGTCTTTCTACTCCAGAAAGCCCATGTACCTTTTATGTTTCTGAAGAAGGATACAAGAGTTCCAGGAACTTTCTATTTCAGCTTTTGCAAACTAACGCACAGTATTTGTGCGCACTTGTTGACCTCAAGTGACCTCCGACTGGTGACCTCAAATGACCTCGGAGGTCAACGTCACTTTTCCTACAGTATGTCTGAATCGGATGTCATGTGAGTCTCCATGCCAATAATTGGGGAGTAGGATTACCCGGCGTTGCCCGGACCACAAAGGCAAACACCTTACCGGTGACCTCAAATGACCCACATCTGAATTTTGACCCTCCTTAAACCATCCCTGGGTCACCCTGATTCAGAATATATATGGGTCTGGAGGTCTCTGACCCTTGGTTTTGGCGTGGTTGAAGGACAAACCAACCAACAAACAAACAAACAACGTGGCTTATATATACATATATATATATATATATATATATATATATATATATATATATATATATATATATATATATATATATATATATATATATATATACAGAGAGAGAGAGAGATACGAAATGTCCCGGAAGGAAAGAGCATATCTTTAGGAAATGATAGATGAGGTAATTCTCAGGGAAAAAGCTGATTAGAGAGAGAGAGAGAGAGAGAGAGAAGACGGAGGGGGGTGCAAGGAACAGCGTGGTGGACTGAAGAGGTGAAACAGGCTGTGGCACAAAAGAAGAAAGTATACAATAAATGGATGAGAAGTAGGGGCGTGGAAGAAGTTGAGAGGCGGAAGAGAGAGTTATATGTAGAAAGAAAGGGAGAGATGAAAAGATTAGTAAGAGAGAGTAAGAAGAGAGTGGATGAGGAATTTGGAAGGAATTTGAGTGTAAAGTGGAGGGACTGTAAGAAGATGATCTGGAAAGAGGTGAAGAGAGTAAGACAGGGTGGAAGTGAAGTTAGCAGGGGAGTGAAAGAAAAAAATGGTAGATTACTAGTGGAGAAGGAAGAAAAAGTGAGCAGATGGAGAGAACACTTTAAGGAATTGTTGAACATACAGGATCGAAGTAATGCGAGTATAAGTTGCTGGGGAATTGCTGGGAGAAGGAGGGAGGTGAGAAGACAGGAAGAAATCAGTAGGATAGAAGTTGTGGAAGCAATGAAGAAAGTCAAAATGGGGAAAGCCCCAGGAATTGATGAAGTGTGTGGTGAAATTCTGAAGCATGGGGGAGAGATAGTAGTAGAATGGATGTGGAAGATGTGCAGATTGGCCTGGGAGGAAGATAGAGTCCCGGAGGATTGGAAGTCAGGCATAATCATTCCCTTGTACAAAGGAAAAGGGAAAAAAGAAGTGTGCGGTAATCATAGGGGCATTTGTCTTCTTAGTATAATAGGAAAAGTGTATGGTAGGACACTTATTGACAGAGTTAGAGAAAGAACAAAGGAATTAGTTGGAGAAGAACAGGGAGGCTTTAGGAAGGGAAGAGGTTGTGTAGATCAGATATTCATTCTTAGATCTTTAGTGGAAAAGTTTCTAGAGAAGGGAAAGAAGTTGTATGCGGCTTTCATGGATTTGGAGAAAGCATATGACAGGGTGGATAGACAAGGATTGTGGAAAGTATTAAGAATATATGGATTAGATGGAAAGTTGTTGAATGCTGTGAAGAGTATGTATGATGGTGCTAAGGCTGCAGTGCGTGTGGATGGTGAACTAAGTGAATTTTTCTCATTGAAGGTTGGGTTGAAACAGGGATGTGTCATGTCTCCATGGTTGTTCAATCTGTTCATGGATGGGGTAATAAAAGAGGTACAAGGTAGGGTAGTTGATGTTAGAGTGGCCCTGGTGAGAGAGGATAGTGTTTGGAAACTCCCTGTACTGTTTGTTTGCAGATGATACTGTGTTGTTGAGTGAAGACGAAGGGGAGCTGCAAGGCTTGGTGGATGAGTCTGGGATAGTGTGCAAGAAACGGAATCTAAAGGTGAATGTAGGGAAGAGTAAAGTGATGGTCTTTGAGAGAGGTGAAGTCTGAATGTACAGCGAGATTGGATGGTGAGGAATTGGAAAATGCGAGTACGTTTAAGTACTTGGATAGTGTGATGAGTTAGGATGGAGGTTTGGAGGGTGAAGTGCTTGAAAGGGTACAGCAGGGAAGAAAGGTTGCTGGTTCTTTGAAAGCAGTGATAAGAAACAGGGAAGTGAGCATGGAAGTGAAAAAGTTACTACATGACAGTATTGTGATGCCAACTCTAACGTATGGAAGTGAAGCTTGGACATTGTTGGGAGGACACAAGTCAAGAGTGAGAGCAGTGGAAATGAGTTATTTAAGAGGAGCCTGTGGAGTCACATGGAGAGACAGGCTGACGAATGAGGATATAAAGGAGCGTTGTGGTGTGGATGTGGATGTGATAGGAAGCGTTATGAGGAACACACTGAGGTGGTTTGGCCATGTGGAGAGGATGGAGGGTGAAAGACTGACGAAGAGAGTGTATGTGAGTGAGGTAGAGGCGGGAAGAGGGAGGGGGAGGCCGAGGATGAGATGGGGGGATGGGGTGGAGAGGTGTATGAGAGAGGGGGTGTGCGTTGGGAGCCGGGCAGTGAAATGGCGGGGGACAGAACGACGTGGAGGCGATTTGTTTGTGGCCACCCCAAACGGGATTGAGGCGTCTGGCAATATAATATATATATATATATATATATATATATATATATATATATATATATATATATATATATATATATATATATATATATATATATATATATATATATATATATATATGGAGCATCTGTGGCACAGTGGTAAAGTGTGCGTTTTCGTACACTGAAGAACGAGGATTCGCACCCCGCTAGGGTAATAAACTTTGGGAGCATTCCTCTGACCTCGTGCTGGTTTCGCGGACATAAGGGGTGCTGTGGTTGAACCAGTGTCGCATACTATAAAGTATGCTTGCACCCAGTCGGCTTGCACGGGCCGATTACACTTGGTTCACAGACTACACACACATCCAAAGCCACTCCAACATTACAATTACACTCACAAGCCCTTCTCACCTTACATACAGTCTCTACCAGACAGCCTAAGCCACTTGGTAGTGATACATTGGCTGTATCGTCCCTGCTTCGGTAGGTATAGGCCGGTCCTGTAGAGGACACTCAACGGATGATTATATATATATATATATATAGATAGATAGATAGATAGATAGATATATATATATATATATATATATCTATATATATATATATATATATATATACTGTATATATATATATATATATATATATATATATATATATATATATATATATATATATATATATATATATATATATATATATATATATATATATATATATATATATATATATATATATATATATATATATATATATATATATATATATATATATATATATATATATATATATACTGTATATGAATTTACAGTGATGTGGACCAAATTTTGTGAAATAATGAACGGGTAAGGCAAGGTGGAAAAAATTCAATTTTAAGAACACTCAATCAGCGGACGATATAAAACTGCGAGGCGAAGTTCGACTTCTGTGTGTGTTTTTATTATGGACAGTATAAGTAAAGCAAATTTTATTTGCTTTTAAGCACACATGGTGATGTTTAGCGTCAGACAAGGGTTATCTTGTCGTTTTTTAGAACAACTGATCAAAAGTCAAGGTCACACAGCAAGCTCACTTTAAAACAGTTTTGATCTGGTTTAGCCAAGAGTTTCTTGAATGAACTGGGGTAAAATAGGGATGCAGAGTTTTTATAATACTTTGACTTTAGGTCAGAGGTCAAGGTCACAGGCAAAGTCAGTTTAAATAGTTCTGGTCCAATATGAACCAAATTTGGTAGAAGAGTTAAGGGAGAGGCAAGAATGAAGTAAGTCTGTTTTAAGTATAACCAGTCTAAGATCACAGGATAAAGTCAAATATTCTGCCCATGCACTGTTTATGGAGCATGGTTGTTGCAGTCTGTCACTGTTCCTGCTTGTTTTGTCTCAAGCTGTCTCCCGATTCATCCCATGAAATTAATATATCAGTTCTTCATTCCTCTGACCAGTTCCCTCTGTGCCAATTTGGCAAAGCATCACATATCCTGTCTTGTATGCTGGTTACCGGTCAGTGTTCACAACACTTCACATAACGTGTCTTACCTCCCGAGCTTAGACAGATCATCCTGATGGTGGTGCCGTCCTCGTAGGGACCGATGGGGCCCTCAAGACGCCGCCCTGACTCGTCCTCGATCCTCGGAAACCCAGGTGGGTCTGTGGATATCAGGACAGGGAGAAGGAAAGGGTCAGATGGGGCGCAAGAATAGAAGCAAGATTAATCAATATCGCAGTGTAACTCAGTTCAATAATGTACAGTATATTGAAAACTTGTCCTTGCTATATCCACACGCATATCATCAGTTTAGGAGAGCATCACTGTACCGAATGGGTCAGTAAAGATAACATCTAACTTCTTCAGTTAGGAGAGTTTACCCTAATGCGAATTGTAACTTTCGGAAGCAGCAAGGATAAAATCGAGATACGTTATGAAATCCAGCAAAGTATATAATTATCTATGCAACATGAAACAGACCCTAATATCTGAATACTAATTAAATCACAAAGTTATCCTCGGTAGCGAACAAGGAGCAGAGAGGGAGTTACTTAATACATTTAAACATGAGCTTTATCTCCAATATTTTTTTCACAGTAGAATACAGTACTTTTTAATGTTCTGCGCTAATATACAGTAACCCTATTGTTTAGGATGTGTCTCAAGAGCACGGTTCCACTTCTAATAAAGTCCCGAATAAGACCTTGTAAGACTTTTCCGAATCTTTGTCTTAACAGGTCGCAGAATATTCATGTTTCAGCGACAAAATCTCATACACCGTCTTAACCCCTTCAATTTGGTGCCGTATTTCCTTGTAAATTCCTGCTGCCACCAGACAATTTCATTCTATCCGAGAAGAACCATCAATAGCAGTAATGGGCTGGTGAAAGTTACAGAGAACCCCTGCAGTTCGAAAACCTAACGTAAGATCAATACAAGAGGCACTCAGAAAGTACAACACCCGTGTCCAGCAACTGATCTAAAGGCCGAATGTTTCATTTTAACCCCCTGATCTTGAACTTGGACAGATTACTCTCAAAACCGAATTACTTGAACCTTACCTAACTCTCAACCCTTCCACCAACTTTGGTTCAGATCATATAATAATAATTTGAACTGACTCTTCCCAGTGACCTTGAACTTTGAATTTCCCTTGTGGCCTTGACGATTAATTGTTCTAAAACTTTTATTTCTTTTGTCCTGTTTTAACCCAAAGCCTTCTAAAAGGCTTAATTTACATCAGATAAAATCTGTTTAAGGATCATCCATCAAGTTTGATCCAAATCAGATCAAAACTTTTCTAATCATTATTTTCACACACTGACACATAAGTCGAACTTTGACTTTGACCTGTGGTGTAACCACTTGTATGTAACCACTTGTAAACCAGTATTATGTGTGTTCTATGTAGTGTGTACGTGACCTATTTCCCTTACCTAAGGTCTAGCCTAGTTCAAATTCTGCTTACATAGTGCTTTACTGGAGAAGCACAGGAGCGCACCGGCCTCTGCCAGGTAAATACAGGATTGGTGTGGAGGGGGCAGTTCTTGTGTAAATATATATCCGCAATATAGCACCGGACTTTGGATTTACCTACATTCCACGAGTGGGAAAGTAACAATTGGTTTGTAGCAACTGGGATAAACATCATTTCACGTCTGCTGCGGGTAATTTCTGTGCAGTTGCCTCCTTGTCCATACAGTAAGTTACCGCCCACAACGACAGTCTGTTCCTGCCCTCAGCCTCCAGCCTACTGCACCACCCTCTGTTAACCAGACTTGCGGCAGTGTCTCCCACATATTTTTTTTTTTTTTTGGTGCGGCTCTGTTATGGTGACACCTTCAATCCACACTAACCCTACCCGCAACTATATTGCCACAACCCCAGCAGGTCCTTCCCTACCAACCTATTATCCGTTTCAACAACCAGTCTTGCATAACCAACCATCACATTACAACACCCCACCATGGTTTGGTAATTTACCCCCATCACATCCCCAACCACAGTGAGCCACCCACACCTTGCCATGCCCAGTGATTACCTGCCACCAAGCTGCCCTGACGTCACCACGGAGGGAGGCACGGTCAATCACGGTGTTGTACGTCACAGTTTTCCTCTCCTCTTAGCTTCCCTACCTTGCCTGTGCTTTAGTGCCTCCTGGTTACGTCACAGTCTACTCTGCCCAATCAACGCCTTCTGTGCGAGGAATTTGCCAACAAAAGCTACGCTAGTCTGCCTTCGAGAGAACACCCGTTCTCTCCCCATGGTGTGCTGTGAATATCATTCTTTTATGTCTATCTATCTATTGCCAGACGCCTCAATCCCGTTTGGGGTGGCCACAAACAAATCGCCTCCAGGTCGCCCTGTCCCCCGCCATTTCACTGCCCTGCTCCCAACTCACACACCCCTCTCTCATATACCTCTCCACCCCATCCCTCCATCTCATCCTCGGCCTCCCCCTCCCTCTTCCCCCCTCCACCTCACTCACATACACTCTCTTCGTCAGTCTTTCACCCTCCATCCTCTCCACTTGGCCAAACCACCTCAGTGTGTTCCTCATAACGCTTCCTATCACATCCACATCCACACCACAACGCTCCTTTTTATCTTTTATGTGAATATCTATATATTGCTTACTTCATCTACTTAAAGATTTCAAAGGAGATAGACGAAGAATTAGGCTCACATGTCACTCGTCAAGCGAGTATTCAAATCACACCCGCTCTCTCTACCAACGCCGCTGCAAGGGCTGTACCAACTGCTAATGTTTCAATTGATTTTTCATGTTCTTGACCAACTACCAAAGGTCCCATTAGCAATGCTCGTTCTCCCTCGTGACGCAGATCACGTGCTAATAACTGTTACCAGTCAGATGCACATTGGGCAATGCAGTCTGACCAGTCACCTATACGTCATAGCCAACAGTCCTCGATTGTATGCTGGCACTGTGTTTTAACTGGCCACCACGAACCGAACTTTTCTCGCAAACATGGACTAAATCGTCAGGAGTCACATTGGCGTACACCTTCCACACCACGTCGTCCTTATTGCAAATATCATAAAGATTCCACTACTCATACCACAGAGGGGTGTCATTACCTTTCATGTCGTCAGTCGGGGGAACAGCAGCACAACATTTGAAAGCACCCAACATAACTCACCCAACACAATGCACTATCCCTCAGTACTGTTCATGTATTAGACTATTTAGGGGTAGTTGTGCTCACTTTTTATGGATTCAGGTTCTGCCGTCAACTTACTATCTGAAGAGGCGTTAGCAAGAATTCAATGTAACAGATCGAAATGGGTTAGCTTCCTTAAGTCCCCAGATCGAAATCTATGCATGGTGGATGGAAGATAGACATTAAAACCAAAACTCAGCTTCAAATTCCTCTACATGATTCGGCAGATCTATTCATTGCTGAATTCGAAGTTACACCGTGGATTAGTTGTCCTGCTGATGTTCTCATGGGTGTTCAGACCATGGCAGACAAAAATATCAGTGTGTTACCGGCACGAGGGGACGTTTATTTCAAAGGCTTGTTTGTGCCAGGTATCACAGACCCAGTTTTCCAGCCACTAGTTGATACAGTTACTGTCTCCCCTACCGATTCGTCATCCTCTGACATCCCTGATTCCCTGCACTCATCAGATTCTCGCCCTAATTCTGAAACAAATCATCCCGGTGAACCATCCTATGGCACTGAGCCATCACTGAATGCGTAATTACCTACCCCATTGCCATTAGAAAACTCAGTTCAGTCCTTGACGATCAACCAAGTGGTGGTAAAACAGTGCACGGTTTTACCCCCCATTTTATATAATAAGGTTGCTCTGAGGAATGTTGGGTCACCTAGCGGTGTTACTACTATTTCTCAGCCTGAGACCTGTCAGGTTAAGGGCTTGAGTTACGAGTCTGCTATGCGGACGGTGTCAGACGATGGCTTCTGCTATTTATTCCTAGCCAACACTACTAATTCCCCACTTAAGCTGCGTACTGGGACACAGATTGGTGATTTGTTGGCATACACAGCAGCCATAAGTGTGTGCCAAGGCTTCCCACTCTCTGTCCCAGATGTGTGCTTAGTTGTTCACTCTGCTGACAATAACATCCCAACTAATTTTGACTCTCATGTGATATAGGGTGATTATCCTGAGTACAGAAGTCAGTTGCTAGATCTTTTGCGAGACTATCGAGAAGTTGTAGCCCTACCCGGTGAGAAAATGGGCAAAAATAGTCTTGTAAGTATTCCATTACATTGCAGCCTGATGCCCAACCCGTGCATGTCCCTGCCTATCGTTTACCACATAGTCAGTGTCAACAGGCTAATCATCTCATTCAGGAAATGCTGGAATAAGACGTTATCGAACACTCGGACACTCCATGGAACAGTCAGATATTTCTTGTTCCATAGAAAGGTGGTGAGCTACAGCCAGTCATAGACTCCCACTGTGTAAATGCATTGACCATTCTGGACAGACTTCCAGTTCCTTTGCTCACTAATTTGTTGGAATCCCTTGGAAAATAAAATTGTGTTTTCTCCTCCCTGGATCTCTTGAGTGGCTATTGGCAAGTAGAAGTGGAGGAATCTTCTCTTCCAGTCACTGCCTTCAGCACCCCGTCCAGTCATTACCAATACTGTAGACTCTCATTTGGTTTGAGAAATACACCATCAGCATTCATGTGGTTCATTCATACAGTCTTCGCTGGCATGATAGGGCACTCAGTCTTTGCTTATCTTGACGATGACATTATCACTAGTCTCTGTCAAGGATCTCTCAGAGAAACTGGCCGAGGCTCAAACAAGCTGGACTTAAATCAAGCTTCAAAGTGTTTTTTCTTGCATAAGAAGCTAAAGTTCCTAGGACAACTCGTCAATGTTAACAGCATTCATATATCTGACGAAAAGGTAAATGCAGTGACAAACTTCCCTACTCCTACCAACACAGATGCAGAGTGTAGTTTCTTCGGTCTTAGTGGTTACTATTGTCGCATCATCAAGTGGTACTCCCAAATTGCGGTGCCACTGACTAAACTGTTGAAAAAAAAAAAAAAAAAAAAACGAGCCTTTTATGTGGTCAGATGAAAAAGCTACCACATTTACCACCCTGAAAACTGCTCCCACACAAGCCCCAGTCTTGGCATTCCTTGATTATTCCAAACCTTTCCTACTATGTACTGATGCTGCTGGAGTGGGCCTCGGTGCTGTTTTCATGCAAGATGACTCCGAAGGAGGAAACGTGTCATTGTCTATGCCAGTCGGGTGTTAAGTTCCACAGAAAAGAATTACAGTGTAATTTATTGGGAAGCCCTTGCCATGGATTGGTCCCTAAAATATTTCCGTGACATTATTTACGGTTACCCTCTTCACATCCAGACAGACCATCTTCCTCTGTGTGGCCTATTCCGAGGACGTAATCTTACTGGTTCTCTTGCACGTTGGGCAAATGTTGTGTCTGAAGCTCTCTCTCGTTATGTTGCCACAGTCTCGACTGGTTGTGATGTAAACTTGGCGCTCAGTTGTGACACACTCCATGGGTTCCAATGTGTTGACCCTCTATGGTCTCGGGTCATATTTTCTTGAGACTACCATATTATTGGCCCACTATGCGAAAGGATGTAGAAGCTCACTGTGATGCATATCTACCTTGTGCTTGTAATAAATGATCTACTGATAGCCCCGCACCCATATTGCAATACCCTGGTCCATCAAGACTTTAGCAAACTGCCTCCCTTGATCTTCTGAAATTACCATGTACAGAATCTGGCTTCGTTTATCTATTAGTGGCGGTCGATCATTTATCTGGGTTCATGATATTGGCTCCATTGTGTAACGAATCTCTATGTGGTTGCCCATGCTTTTGTTAACTCAGTCATTTGTCCTTTCACAACTTCAGAAGTTATTCTAACAGATAACGGGTCAGAGTTCAATAATTCAGTGCTGGAGGAAATTTGCCATCACTATGGAATTAGTTAGTGTAATATTGTTCCCATCATTCAGTCTCTAATGGCATCGTGGAGTGCCAGAATAGGAAGATTGTAGAATGCCTGCATCACTGGCGGGTGATCAGAGTTCCACCTGGGTTGCATGGACTCCGCAGGTAGCTGCGTCGATTAATGGATCACTGAATCAGTCAATTGCTGAAACTCCATTCTTTGGCATCTACGGCTTTGACAACAGACTATCTTATTCCTTGTTGTAATCTACGCCTGATCCGGCCAACAATCACGGTCAAAGTTCACCTCTCAGAAAATTCCTAAGTACATGCAGGATATTTTGGCCCTCTCAGATGCAGAAATGGTATGTAAGCAACACACAGCTGCCTTAGAAGTTACCATCCAAGTAGGTGATTTAGTTTTTGCCCTGGATCACGAGCATGAATCTAAAAGTGTTAGTAAATTTCAGGGTCCTTTCCGTGTCATCTCTCATAAGGGCAACAGATTTGAAGTAAAAGATCTGCCTAAAGCTGAGACCCAGTGGGTGCATGCCGATGACCTTGAGCGTGCACCAAGGGCCATAGTATTGGAGGAGTCACTGCGAAATGCCTCATCTTCTTTTCAACCCAGAAATGCTTCTTCTTCTCCAATTCCTTCTTCTGACACTTCTTCAGATTCCTCTTCTTCTGGGACAGTGCTACCTTCCCCTGCTGTTAATAACTATCATGCAAAGTTGTTCTCTGCCAACAAGCCTCTTACATAATTGTAATCCCAGACTCTCTTCATAATCATTTTCATAATCATTGCCTCTAACTACAACTTATTTTATAGGTATGATGTTGTGGGTCCTCGTGTTGGCAGTGGTGACCCTAGTAGGGTCCGGGTTGGGCGAGGATGATGGTGCCGTATGGCCCGGGGTCTTGGTTGGAATGGGAGACGAGATAATGGTGGTGAAAGATGTAGTCTCCTTGTGCTACGACCTTGATCCACTGGCCGCCGTGGCCATCATCCTGCCCGATTTCGCACACCAGCGTGAGGAGATACAGGCCCTTCATTCTGCCAACAAGAAGAAACACGACAAAGATTCGCTTTGGTACCCACTTTACCTACCCAGCTGCTGGAAGGTAGCTACGTTAGAATGAAATTCTCCCATTAAATGACACTTTCTCTAACCAAACACCTGTAGGTCGTTCACGAGTGATACGTGGACTCTTTGATCTTGGGAGAGAAATTCTAAGTGGGTTATTTGGTGTAGCGACCATTCGTGACCTTGCTGAATTCAGATCTGACCTTGTTGAATTACAACAGTGCCCTAAAGCCTGAAAATAAAGTTATCAAAGTTCAGCACTATGCTACAGATCACAACCCAGTTTGACGTCACATACACATTAAACAACTTCACAGGAATTCTGAAAAAGCTCTCAAAATTTAATATTGTCTCAGAATTGTTATATGTCAGACTAAACATGGACAACCTACAAGTCTCACTGGACTCTCCTCTCTCCCAAGTTACTACCTTAGTTGGTATTCTAGTTGTTGCTGTTGGTGGTCGTGTCGCTGCAGAGTTAGATCCTATCTCTGACCTCCGCTCTGCATTGGAATGGGCTCGCCCCATCTTCAACTTGTCTCCAGTGCTTTCATTCTCCAATTTTGAATACCATTACTCAATATTTGTGGCCACTTTCCTCACTAATTAATTGTTGGTCATATCCCTCTTCGTTATTCTATAACATTCGATCTCTTCCACATCATCATTCTCCTTTCTAGTACAATAATTCCTTGTTACCGGCCTCTGTTTCCTCGGAGTACCTCCTCCTATCTTATGATTATGTCTCTTTTGCTTTCGCATCCACCAGTGATCTCAGCAGGTGTGCTTTTCTTACACCTAACTCTCGACTTTGTGCTGCCTATCTCCTGACAATCTTTCCTAGTAGTGTGCTCTCCCTGCAAATCTGCCTTAGTTCGTAATTTCTCAGTACAATCTGTCTGTTCCTTCGTTCCAACCCCCAAGTTCCCAGTGCACCAAGCTAGTCTGAATCATATCCGACATTTCTTCTTCAGTACTTCAATTCCTTTTTGTATCATTTGTCCTGGAACTCCTGTCCATTCTGCATCTGCAACTTGTTTTTACAAGGCTCTTGATTATTGTATTGTAAAATCAGAATCCGTAGCTGCTTATGATACACATCATCACTTTGCACTTCGCTCCCACATGTATGAAATCTTCCAACCCATTAATGTGTCATTCCATCTACCTCCTGACAATCTCTCGATTAGCCTATAGCCGTTAGTGGGAACATTCGATCTTTGTGTCTTCGCCTGCGGCAAAATCGCTTATTGGATTTTTTGTTACAACAGTATATGGATACTTTACTGCTGTGTTAAGCGAATGGATAAAAGACTGCATGAGATCCGTATTGCGACAAGATTAGTCCGGCAACCACAAGACAAGGAAACTGGCAGTTCTTAGTGACATTCATGTGTGAAGATCATGTAACTTGGTACTGAAGGAAAGATAAATGTAAATAAGTGGAAAAATGCCACTTCAGAATAGTAGATGAAAATCAAGTAAAATGATGACAGAAGGATATCAAATGAAGCAGTTATAAGTGAGAAGAGTAAGAAAGGAAACAAAAGGTAAATGGTGATTCGGACATAATCAGCGAACTGTGAATAAATAACATAAAGATACAGTAGATGTCAGAAAAGAATAACATGTGTGTGGACGTTAGTTAGGGACTAAGAGACATCACTCCCAAAGACAGTCATTGTGATATCAACTACTGTGTACTCAACTACTATATGTTCATTATTCCATGTATTAGTATAGTTTTCAATACTAAACCTATATAATGAACTTCAACGGTGAATAATAGACTATGTTGTTCCAACAAAGACTATAATAATCACATGCTCCTTAAATTAGTAATTAGTTACCATCTGATTTTTACACCCAATAACAACTATTCTTTTTCAGTGGATTTTAACATAGCCATTCACTGTAAATGTATTTTCTTCCTTATTGGATTCAGCTACTTGCACAGCAGCATTCTGCCCTTTCATTACCATACTGCTTTGGGAAAAGAAGCTACCTATATCATGCATCCCATTACACCCTTACCATATTACTAACTTATTTCTCCACCCGCAGGATAACTAAGCCACTTATATAATATTCATCCCATTGTGTCAGGAAACACAAGTTTTCCATAGCGGAAGGGAAAATTGTAGTCATTTGTATGTAATAACTAGTAAACCAGTAGTATGTAAGTGTCTCTGTAGTGTGTACGTGACCTATTTCCCTTACCTAAGGTCTAGCCTAGTTCAAATTCTCCTTACATAGTGCTTTACTATAGAGGCACGGAAGCGCGCTGGCCTCTGCCGGGCAGATACAGGATTGGTGTGGTGGGGGCAAGACCTCTGCAGTTGTTGTGTACATAAATATCCGCAATATAGCACCGGACTTTGGATTACCTACATTCCACGAGAAGGGACGTAACAGTGGGCTAAACTTTTAACCGACTATTCTCAGAACTGAATCACTTTTGTCTTCCTTCAGCCTTAACCCATTCCCAAACCTTAAACCTTTCCCAAAGTTTAGTGTAGAGTGGTTAAAAAGTCTTTAATTTGATTTTGGCCTTTGACCTACTGTTCTAGATAAAACAATAAGTCTTCTCCATTACTTACTTCAGTCCTTCCACTAAATTTGACTAAAATTGGAAGAAAAATGTTTATGCCAACAGACACTCACATGGGTCGAATTTCAACTTGCCCAGTGACTGTGATCGATTTCCCACAACAGTATCCCTTTGTAATTCCCTGAACTTTAAAATTTTTCCCAAATTTGGTGTGATTTAGTAAAAGCCATTAAAAGGTAATCTTATGTTTGACTGTTCAAAAAAAAAAAAAAAATGTATTCTGTACCTGCCCCTCAGCCTTTCCACCAAGTTTGTCTAAAGTCAAATAAAAACTTTTTGAGCTATTTTATCAACAGCACTCAAAAGGGTTGAAATTTTCGACTGATTGCTTTCAAATAATTTTACCTTACCTTCAGCCATCTTCCAGGCTTGGGCCCAAGTTGGATGACAACTGTTAAGTTGATTTTGCCCAGTCACCATGTAATGCTTGAAATGTTATCCCACCGGTATTCACCAGTGTAACGGTAAGAATTTACTATCCCCACCGTTATTGTTCGTCCAGTGTAATGCTAGTGATTTTATAATCTTACCTGTTGTTGGTACTGATCAACTCATCCATGGATAATACAGGTGGTACTCGACTTAGTATAATAATTTATAGTAATTTAAGAAATATTGTGGTAGCGTTTGTAGTTTTTGGCCGAGCATAGATTTAATCAGTACCACAGGTGGTCGTCGTTCCCTCAGCGAAGGAATCTTGAATTGGAAGGGGAGTGAATTTGGCTTGAGGACATAATTTCCTTGATTAGGTACACTAATAAAGAAAAGAAAATGATATATACTTTACTCTACTTTAATAACTTTATGCTAGTTTCCACAAATCGTTTTTAATTACATGACCCTTTTAAGTATGAGAGAAGATTGTACATGTTACCAGGGTTTTGGATGATCATTCCTCCAACATTATTACCAGGCGAAAACAATTTGATACATACAAGCGATGTATGGAGTTGTTGTACCATACTTTCTTTTTGTCAGTTATTCTTGGGCTCAACAATAGCCTCAAGTCAGGGACCTTTTTACGAGCATGGGTTATCTGTTCGGGCTGGCATAGCCTCGAACTAATAAGAATGATTACTTGTGTTCATTTTCATCCATATAATATACTCTCATCATGTAATTTTCTAGAATCCAATATCAATTCAGTACTATTTACAGTTCATAAGCATCATTGCTATATAATCACTAGAAATACATAATCACTCGGGCTTGTCTAGCCTCGAGGAATAATTCAGAAAAGAAATATAATCACTAAGAATTCGTAATCACTCGGGCTTGTTTAGCCTCGAGGTACTATTCAAACATTATACAATCACCAAGAATACATAATCACTCGGGCTTGTTTAGCCTCGAGGTTCATTTCAAAATTACATCATTGTTCACAGTCACTAAGTTCCCTTCCACGCTCCTAACTTCCTTAGTTACAAGAAAGAAAACGGTTACTGGTTTTGAATTTCGCTCTTCCATTACCTGATTACATTACTTTCAAATTTCCATTTCTTATTTACAAAATAAAATTCACTTGATAGATCACTAATACTGTTACAATTACATTTGGTTTATATAATAATTCATGGATAGTGTGATGTGTGTATGCTCAAGTCTTTGGACAATACTATGGGAAAGGCATCATGCTCACACTGACGTCGCCGGTGTCTGTGGACTGAACAAACGTCCATTATATACGACGTCTGGCCCTCGAGTCACTACGTTAAACTTTCAACAATATTACTTCATATAGTCCATGACAAGTAAGGATTAAACAAAGAAAAAGAGGGGGAGGAAGGAGAAATGTGGACGGCTCACCTGAACAAACGTCCATTATATACGACGTCTGGCCCTCGAGTGTCCTTGGGCATGCCACTGCTTAGTCAAATGAGGTGGTGTTTTTGAAATATGGTGGGTTTCAATTCTCTTTACAATTTATTTAGCAGTGCACCCATGACGACAGGACTTTTGATTGAATTGGGGAAAATTTGGGATTTATTCCTTACTCAATTTAGATACTGATTCTATCACTATCTCACTTTGAATCTGAGAGCAGCTTATGCCATCTAGTGACGGCCAAGACAAACGGGACCTTTAAATCCTTACAAATGACATTATTTAGGCTTTTTGGACTGTTAATCTCACATATTTGAGTTCTAGCAGCTTCATTAGCAAATATTTCACAACTAGGTTACGGAAAGAATTGTATATTCATCATTATTCTGTTTAAGGTTTAAACTCGGCGCCCGGCAACGATGCACAAACAAGGGGAGAAGAGCTGCGCGCATCTGTTATTCGTTACTCGATGAGACGGTGAATTCCCATAGCTCAACATCCACAATTACATCACCCAATGCATAGATACAGAGATACATATAAAAATAAAGTTAACCCTACATTAATCATTAACATATGAATTACTACTTAGGATAGGAACTTATAAACTAATATTCAGGTTACACCCTATCTAACTTAAAATTACAGTACTACTAAACACATACATGAATATCAAATGTGTGGCACTACACGGCTCCCACGTTCGGAAAATAAATTTTACCCAAGTCAATTTTCTATGACATGTGCATGGATGGAATGTTGTTACTCTAATAACTGATATGAACACTTTGAATTGGAATGCTTTTCCCCACAATCGGTGGCACCTGTCGGACCACATTAAACACCTGATGCGTACCTCGGAAGGTCACTTACTCACTACATTAGGAGGTATGATCACTCCTTACTCGAGATGTTATGAGGGAATTTATGCCCCAGTCAGCCTCAGGTTTTGGAGGATAGCTTGTCACTCACCTGAGCTCGACAGGGTCTCTCGAGATTGAGATCACCAAGGGAGGCGCTTCCTTCCACTCTTCCTTTCGCAATCACATTCACTCTGTCCTTTTGTTTCTAGCTTTCCGCCCGCAAGAGGTGAGCACTCATTCTGTCCTGAAGACTCCACTACCTCACAAACCGTGCTAACTGTAAGGTGAGGGGATTAATTACTCCCCTCGAAGTAAGGCACTTCCGGTTCCAACAGGAACTCTTCTCTCTTTTCCTTTTTACACCCTCTCCTCGGGGATGAGTCCACCCGGAACATAACTTTAAACAGTTATGTTTCACAACATTCGTCACATGCACTTGTCTACTTTTCTAACACTCCTCTATGAGTCTCCGAGGGGCATTCCTCACTTGCGGTGGTAATCGCTCATGTTCGGGCTCCGGGGCGAGCTCCTGTTGCAACGATCCTAAGAGCCATTCCTTGGTACCGTAATATGGTTTTACCTTTTCAGCAGCCCTTTGTATTTTTTTTCCACTAAATACATTTTCAATGATGTAAACACTTCCATCTAGCAGCACTTCAATCACTTTATACGGGCCGTCCCATTTGGCATTCAGTTTCCTACAGGTACCCGGCTGTATGGTCTCTTTTTTCGCCCACACCAAGCTATTGACTTCAACCTTCTGGGCTCTGCTCCACCTGTTGGCCACCTCCCGGTATCACCTAGTCATCCGTTGGTTTGTACTCTTTATGAGTGTGTGTGCTATTGCCAGATCGTCCTCCTCTGCATCCATGGAAGGCAAAAAGGTACCAATGAGGCGAGGGGGATGGCGTGAGAAGAAGGCATAATAAGGTTGTTGTCCCGTGCTCGAGTGCACCGCTTGATTTATGACAGTTTGACATGATTGGAGCAGATGAGGCCAACGCAATGGGTGTCCGTTGCAGAGAGATGCTAGGATGCTTTTCATAGTCCGATGCATCCTTTCAGTGGTGGAATTTCCCTGGGGATGATAAGGGGTGACGTAGAACAAGTCCACCTGGTTCCTCCAGCAGAACTTCTTGAACTCTCCACTCGTGAACTCTCCGCCGTTGTCCAGCACGATACCTCGTGGCGTCCCAAAGTCGGTGAAGTATTGCCCAAGACAGTGTATGATGTGTTGTGTATGTTTATCCCTGAGGGGATAATATTTCACAAACCAACTATAATGATCTATCACAGTAAGGACATAGCGGTAACCCTGAGATCCAGCAACCATGTCAGTCAAGTCAATCCCGATACGTTCCAATGGTTTACTTACAGGCGGGAAACCTTTCCAAGGTTGCTGCAACCCAGTTTCACCTTTGAATCTCTGACATGTGGGACACTGTTTCACATACTCGCATACATCTACCTTTAGATTTGGCCAATAGAATAGTTCTTCGGCTTTCTTAAAGGATTTTTTCTGACCTAGATGTCCTGAGATTTCATGAGCGTGTTTGATAGCTTCTTTAATGATTGACTTAGGAATCACCAAACAATATTGGATGCTACCATCATATGTTTCACGGGCAAAATATAATAGTTCGTCAATCAATGGGAACTGGCTCAACATAGCTTTCGGTAGTCTTTTAGCAGGGAGCTTCTCACTACACAAGTACTTAACTAACTCATCCCACATGGGTTCTTCTCGTTGCTTATCTCTCATCTCGTCTCGACTAAATCCAAGCCAGTTGGTTTCTGACTGGTGGAATATCACTCAGACAGGTCTAGAAAGTTGATCAGCGACTACATTATATTTACCCTTGACGTACTGCACGTTGTAGTCGTAGTCACGCATCTCGAGAATCCATCGGTTCATACGTGGGGATTTGGTTTTTCGCTTAAAAATGCTAGTAAGTGGTTGATGGTCTGTCAAGATAGTAAAGTGGGAACCCCACAAGTAATGGTGAAAGTTGCGGCATGTGAGAACGACTGCCAATGCTTCTTTGTCAGTTGCGGAATATTTTCTCTCACAAGGATTGAGCTTTTTGGAAAAGTAACCAATAGGCAAGTTGGAGTTGTCTGGTTGGATCTGACTTAATACGCCACCAATATGGGTGTTGCTCGCATCGGTGGTTACAATGAATGGTCGAGTCACGTTGGCTCTTACCAATACTGGCGCATTCACTAAGCTCGTCTTCAATTGATCAAAAGTGGATTGACACTCATCTGACCATTCGAACGCTACTCTGGATCTGGTTAAGTTAGTTAGGGGAGCTGCTATTTTTGCGAACGAGGGTACATGTTTTCGGTAGAATCCTCACATTCCAAGGAATCTCCGGACTTTTTACTTTGGTGGGTCTTTTCATTTTGTTGATAGCCTCTATATTCTTTGGGTCTGGCGTACTCCTGGCCGCCGAGATTTGATGGCCAAGAAAGGTTACTTCTTTTAACCCAAAGGTACATTTGCTTAAATTTAACTTGGCCCCATTCTGTGAGAGTAAAGTGAATAGTTGCTGTAAGCGACTCAACAACATGGAGAAGTCATCAGCCCAAATTATCAAATCGTCCAAATAATTCTTTACCCAGCCTTGCTTCAACAATGGAGTAAGAATGTCCTGCATTCGTCGGGAAAATATGGCTGGTGAACAATTTAGTCCGAATGGTAAGCGCCTAAATCTGTAAAGTGTGACTCCATCACTGAATGTGGTTAAATCACGACTTTCCTCGTCCAACATGATTTGAAAATATGCCTCACGCATATCAAGAGTCACATAGTAATTATGACATGCGGCCTGCTCGATTAACTCTTCCAGTCTGGGCAGTGGATAGATATCCATGGCTAGATGTTGATTCACGTGGCGATAATCTAAACACATGCGCTTGCTGCCGTCCGGCTTGTTAACTAATACAATAGGAGATAACCAGGCAGCTGTTGATCTTTCAATAATTTCTCTCTCTTCCATGTCTTGCAACATTTCAGCGATCACCTGTTTAGCTTGTTCAGGGTATCGATAGATCGGTCCACGGCTGGGCTGTGGATCTGCTACTTTAATGTGAACGGGGGAACCGCTAATGGTTCCTAGTTCCCCTTTTTTCCAAAATGAAGAGGGGATCGTGTTGCAGAATTACGTTAGCTAATTCTTCTTGTTGAGCTGAATCTAAGTGTGGCCATATCTGTTCGTCAATTAGCTTTCGGAGTCATTGAACACGAGTTCCGCTTTCATCTGTTCGATCACTAGTAGGGATCAGGTCATTATGGATTTTGGTAACTGAGTTGACTGTACTTACAGGAGGGTCGTCAATGATTTCATATGAGCCTAGAATGGTACCTATTCGAAACAGTTTGTCTTGTTTGGCTCTATTATTGAGGGGCAAATAGACTAGGCCCTCTGAATTCACCTGTAATAAGTAAGGGTGACTATTATGACTGAAACGTGCTTGTGGGTAAAACAGTAAAGTGGTTTTAGGCTCCTCACTCACTGGCACGGCATTGAATTTGGTTTGATATAGGGTGAGTCTCTCTACTGTTACAAGATTAATTTGCTTCAACTGTTGAGGGTTCCTGACGGCTCTGATAGGTGTGGCCTGGACTCGCTCAACTTTTCCTTTCCGCCGCGGAACATAGTTCATGACGTACGGGGCTCCTCCCCACATTAGTGCTCGTTGCGCACCATTCCAGATCAACGGAGATTGTCCGAGGACATCACATCCCAACAACATTTCAGTAGTCAAGTAGGCGTTCGGAATGACTGGACACCACTGTTGATGAACTTTCTCATCTCCCACTCTGATATCTACTTTGACCATACCCAGGATACGGAGTGGTGCTCCTGTGACTCCCTGTAATCTCGGTGGATTTCTCCTTGTATTTATTTCTGTTCCTAACCGCTTTGCGGTGGCTTCTTTAAGTAAGGTATATCCACTCCCTGTGTCAACTACAGTTTCCACGATCTTATTATTCACGCTGACACTTATCGTGGGCGATGTTATACCTGCGGTTAGTCAAATAGCTTGATGGGTGAACTTTGTTTGAGTGGCGGTCTGCCTCGCATTTGGACTGGGTGGGTGAAATCTGTTATTGCTCCGCGTCGCTGCACTGCGGTTCATGCACCCTGGGCAATCATTACTGCCTCTACGACATCCCAACCTACGGCAATCAAAACAGTGGCCTGGTGGTGGTTTGGCCCAACATTCTTGCAACGTGTGTGAACTCTTCAGATAATGACTACAGTATTTTCGCCTCAGTGTTACAGTACATTGTTTTTGATTGAGTTGTTCTAAATTTGTTTTCAAATCCCTTAATTGAGCTTTCAATTCAGTCACTTCCTTGTCTGACTCGGATTGACAGTTATCATGGGATGGTCTTGGTGGATTATCAACTACATTGGTATCTGAGGGACCTTCACTTTTATTGTCTCTATCCGGCATTGCATTAACTCTGGTGGTATACCTCTCTTCAAGAAGCTGCCTTTCATTTTCGATCCTGTCAATGAATTTACGGAGTGGATATCCGTCATCAAGGTAACCTTCCAATTTTTCCCTAGACTCGAGCGGAAGACCATACCACAGTTTCTTCTTGATCCGTTTATCTCGCGAGGGAAACTTTTCTTTCGGGAACTTTGTTTCAAGAGCCGCTTGCTTACACATGAACCTATGTACAAACGCCTGGGGTGATTCCTCCCAGCATAGGTCATATTCTCTAACTCTTGCCAAGCTCAATCTACACTCAGCTCGATGGCAAACTCCGCATTCAAGAATTTTTTAAGCTCGGGCCATGACAGTCCAAAATGCTTCTTTTGATAATTATGAATAAAAATGGCCAATTCAGAACCCAATCGACTCTTGGCAACCTGGATTCTGGTTGCGTTGCTGGTATGAGTTTGTTCCACCGCCTCACAAAACATTTTGAGGCGAGATGTAGCTTCTATCCCTTGCAGCTGATTTAATTCCAAAATTGGGATATCGCGCGGTTTTGTGAGAAAGTGATGTGAATTCATGTGTGAACAAGGGGTCGAGTGTGAAAGCAGCGTTCTGTTAGTAGCACCGAACTGTTCCTCAGCCTCATCCAATTGAATGGTTACATGATCTCTCCCTACTTGTGACGGACGATCAGCTTCCAGCTGTGTCTGAGCAAACAACTGTCCATACAGAGACATGGTGACCCTAATTTACTATTCTTACTCAAAAAGAAAAAAGGAAATTAAATTTTGAAATATTGTCTCTCTGCCTTTCACTTCCCTTCATTTTCTTACCAATGCCACTAATTTGAGAACGATGAACATCCCACCGCTGCCACCAGTGTAATGCTTGAAATGTTATCCCACCGGTATTCACCAGTGTAACGGTAAGAATTTACTATCCCCACCGTTACTGTTCATCCAGTGTAATGCTAGTGATTTTATAATCTTACCTGTTGTTGGCACTGATCAACTCATCCATGGATAATACAGTTGGTACTGGACTTAATATAATAATTTATAGTAATTTAAGAAATATTGTGGTAGCGTTTGTAGTTTTTGGCCGAGCATAGATTTAATCAGTACCACAGGTGGTCGTCGTTCCCTCAGCGAAGGAATCTTGAATTGGAAGGGGAGTGAATTTGGCTTGAGGACATAATTTCCTTGATTAGGTACACTAATAAAGAAAAGAAAATGATATATACTTTACTCTACTTTAATAACTTTATGCTAGTTTCCACAAACCGTTTTTAATTACATGACCCTTTTAAGTATGAGAGAAGATTGTACATGTTACCAGGGTTTTGGATGATCATTCCTCCAACATTATTACCAGGCGAAAACAATTTGATACATACAAGCGATGTATGGAGTTGTTGTACCATACTTTCTTTTTGTCAGTTATTCTTGGGCTCAACAATAGCCTCAAGTCAGGGACCTTTTTACGAGCATGGGTTATCTGTTCGGGCTGGCATAGCCACGAACTAATAAGAATGATTACTTGTGTTCATTTTCATCCATATAATATACTCTCATCATGTAATTTTCTAGAATCCAATATCAATTCAGTACTATTTACAGTTCATAAGCATCATTGCTATATAATCACTAGAAATACATAATCACTCGGGCTTGTCTAGCCTCGAGGAATAATTCAGAAAAGAAATATAATCACTAAGAATTCGTAATCACTCGGGCTTGTTTAGCCTCGAGGTACTATTCAAACATTATACAATCACCAAGAATACATAATCACTCGGGCTTGTTTAGCCTCGAGGTTCATTTCAAAATTACATCATTGTTCACAGTCACTAAGTTCCCTTCCACGCTCCTAACTTCCTTAGTTACAAGAAAGAAAACGGTTACTGGTTTTGAATTTCGCTCTTCCATTACCTGATTACATTACTTTCAAATTTCCATTTCTTATTTACAAAATGAAATTCACTTGATAGATCACTAATACTGTTACAATTACATTTGGTTTATATAATAATTCATGGATAGTGTAATGTGTGTATGCTCAAGTCTTTGGACAACACTATGGGAAAGGCTCATGCTCACACTGATGTCGCCGGTGTCTGTGGACTGAACAAACGTCCATTATATACGACGTCTGGCCCTCGAGTCACTACGTTAAACTTTCAACAATATTACTTCATATAGTCCATGACAAGTAAGGATTAAACAAAGAAAAAGAGGGGGAGGAAGAAGAAATGTGGACGGCTCACCTGAACAAACGTCCATTATATACGACGTCTGGCCCTCGAGTGTCCTTGGGCATGCCACTGCTTAGTCAAATGAGGTGGTGTTTTTGAAATATGGTGGGTTTCAATTCTCTTTACAATTTATTTAGCAGTGCACCCATGACGACAGGACTTTTGATTGAATTGGGGAAAATTTGGGATTTATTCCTTACTCAATTTAGATACTGATTCTATCACTATCTCACTTTGAATCTGAGAGCAGCTTATGCCATCTAGTGACGGCCAAGACAAACGGGACCTTTAAATCCTCACAAATGACATTATTTAGGCTTTTTGGACTGTTAATCTCACATATTTGGGTTCTAGCAGCTTCATTAGCAAATATTTCACAACTAGGTTACGGAAAGAATTGTATATTCATCATTATTCTGTTTAAGGTATAAACTCGGCGCCCGGCAACGATGCACAAACAAGGGGAGAAGAGCTGCGCGCATCTGTTATTCGTTACTCGACGAGACGGTGAATTCCCATAGCTCAACATCCACAATTACATCACCCAATGCATAGATACAGAGATACATATAAAAATAAAGTTAACCCTACATTAATCATTAACATATGAATTACTACTTAGGATAGGAACTTATAAACTAATATTCAGGTTACACCCTGTCTAACTTAAAATTACAGTACTACTAAACACATACATGAATATCAAATGTGTGGCACTACAACCATTTCACCAAGCCCCATGACATTGACCTTTTTACATATGTTCTTAAAAACAGTTTCTGTATGGGCTGTGTTTCAACATTTTCATTAAGTTTGATTAAAAACCGGTTTTAAATTGTTTCTCTCATTTTGTTACACACGCGCACTCGCACACACACACACACACACACACACACACACACACACACACACACACACACACACACACACACACACACACACACACACACACACACACACACACGCAAAATATGACACTGAGTCTGGCGAATGAAAGCATATATAAATGAGACATTTTGTTAGCTGTTTAATTAGTTTATGTTAATGAATCCACATTAACTCTGAACTGCTGGCGAGTTGATGAAAGCTGAAAGCATCTAAACTCCTCTCATATGTTCGATCATGAGTAATTAGATGATTGATACATCAGTGTGGATGGAAGAGGTTTCAAGAGTGAGGTTGGTAGTCACTTATAAGAAATCGCCAGTAACTTCGTATTAATAAAGACTTTTAACTTGAAGGGTTAGGTATTCTGTAGCCTGTCCTTAATTCACTATAATCTTTGAAGAAAATCATATGCTAGTAGTGTCGTTATAGTGAAAAATACGTCATCGGAGAAAATGCGTAAGTATACATAGAAGAAAAACCTCCTGTTGCTGTGGTACTTCTGGCACCGGCCATGTCGCTGAAGCCCTTAACTCCTCAGACCCATATAACTGATTTAGCCTCTTCATTACGATGACATACTTTTACATTTTATTCTTGCTGCTGCTAGACGAGTAGTTAGCATTGCTAGCTGCTAAGCTGCTGAACCAAGAGCTTCAGGGTTCGAATCTTGGTGTGGGCTGCTGATTCCACAAGTGTCTATCCACATTTTGTGGTCTGTATAAGTAATATGACTAACTTTCATCTAGGGTACCAGTAACACCTCAGAGGTAATTATAGTAAAGCGCGTGGTGCAGTGGCTTTGTACCCTATGATAATGGCGCTTCGTGGTGTCTGCTCCTACCTTTACCTTTAGAAGTGTGGCTAAGTAGCAATGGGGTAGGTTAAGGCTGTATGTAACCCATCCTGTTCGAAAACCCTACCGTAAGAGGATTTATAACGTCTGGAGGCAACGAAAATAAGATGAAGACTCATTGGACTGAAGGGATTAAAGCACATTGTTGTCTCCGTAATGTTTTGGATAAACCTACTGTTCAGATCACATGAACGAATTGTTTATAATGGTTCGATGACCGACAGAGGCAACACAATGGTCGACTTAACCCCATCTCTCTTTGGGATGTCTGGGAGAAGCAGAGATGAAGACAAGCCATGAGAATTGCTTATCACTCTGCAACAATAACACTATTTCCGTTTGCTCATACGATCACTGGGCGAGTTTGTTCATGTAAGGAAACGACATTTAATAATGAATGGGTTAATGGACGCTGTATCTAACCACTCCAGTTAGAAATGACTCACCTAGACTGAATAAAATCGTCTGAGGGTTGTAAGGACCGAACGGAAATTACGTTCTCAGGCTGAAGAGCTTAGCTAGTAGTCAGATAATTGTGCCTTGTAGTCTGTGTTGTGTCCAGAATTTAATAGTTTTGTGTGCGAGAAAAGAAATATTTCATGCTCAGTTAGATTCTCGATGTGGCAAAATGAGGCCAGGAAAGCGTTTCAGTGATGAATATCAAGTGCATTCGTCGACCTCGCACTGCCTACAGCGTCTGCTTCACGCTTAGGGATTTTCCGTCACTTTCCTCCCTGACACATCATGGACATGGAGAGAAACATACCAAGCTTCTTTCAGCTTAGGAATATAGTCAGCAGAGGAAAATGAGATGGTGAAAAGGGAGAATGATACGAAATTCTGTTACTGACTGCATCTGTGTCGTACGGGCTTATACCGCTGGCAGCTTAATCGTCAGCAGGCAAAACCGTCATTTGGGATAACCATTAGAGTAAAACTCACAACAACAGATGAACTTCCCGCCTGATCCATTTCCCAGCAAATTAGCCACTTCAATTGCATCTTACCCATTCGTATCCATTTCGACTCAGGTCACTTAAGGCTCACTGAACTCACTAAGGTACTGTTATTTTCATTATCAAGTCAGCTTAAATCCTTTTAGTCTACTCCAGATCTTGTACTGCGAAACGAAGCTCAGTTAGATTAATTCTAGTCATTTCAAGGTTGTTTAGGTCCAGTTAGGTCCATGTACGACAACCAAGCTACTTAATGCTCATTCAGACTTTGATCATCTCTTTTGTCATCTGCATATCAGTTCAAGTTGCTTTAGTTGTTCTTGCCCAGTCAGATCAGCTGGGGTCTGTTTAGGTAAGTTAAGGGTCATTTAGAAAAATAAAGTCGTACTGAAATGCCCAGGCCACTTAGCACTTTCACTGTCAGAAAACCTCTCACATACTACTCCAGCGACTTTATTAGACATAGGATCCTAAGTGTTAATGCGGCCACAGTTAACCCTCTCATGGAGGGAGGAATTTTTTTTTTTTTTTCCTAACTAACGCTAAACGATTTTATTCAGTTTGTAGTGAGTTATAGGATCCCGAGAGTCAGATCAGTTCAAGTCAGTTCAAGGTCATTCAGGAACAGTGAGATCTATGTACAGCATTTTCCAGTTAGGTTCACCAGTGCATTATCAAGTTCATTCATGTCCCTCTCGTTCATCCTGGACCTGTCATATCAAGTAATATAATTGTAGGGCTATTCTAGATCAGTTCAATCGCATTAGGGTCATTCAACAGCATTTAAGTTAATCAGGTTTACGTCCTTCCTGGCCATGTAGATTGAAACAGGTTCATCACATCATTCAGCCTGTCAGGTCACTCCCGCGTCATTCAGTTTGCTATAATAATTCAGGCAACCTTACATCCAGTCATATCCATCCAGGTCAGCATACGTTCATTTCATTATTCTAGTACCTTCCAGCCATAACCAGAGCTGTTTCAGCCATTTTTTTTAAATCTTTTCAGATCACGATAAGTTCGTCAGGTCAATATAAATTAATTCATATCATACGTGGAAGTTGAGTTCCAAAAATAAGCCAAGCTGGTGCCGTGCACCAGATTTATCAAATCGGCTCCGGCCACACTAACCCCATGAGGATAAAATGACCTCGGTCAATATAAATCCCGGATATATTTTAGACAGGCCAGACTCAATCCTCGGAATTAAAACGGATTTGGCAAGAATAACCTTCCCCCTCCCACCTCCCAGGTCAGAATACACCAGTTGTGCAGTAATCATCCTAGGGTAAACTTTTATGTGTGAATTCGTTTTAATATACTAGTGCTCGCGGAATAAAAGCGGGTGTTATTCTTTGAGCGTTCTTTGTGTGTGTGTGTGTGTGTGTGTGTGTGTGTGTGTGTGTGTGTGTGTGTGTGTGTGTGTGCGCGTGCGTGCGTGTGTGTGTGTGTGTGTGTGTGTGTGTGTGTGTGTGTGTGTGTGTGTTTTTATTAACAAAATAGCAGTTGCGATGTGAATTTCGAGACGCATTGAACGTCTGCCAACGAGTAAACTTTTCATTTTTTTTAGTGCAGAAGTTTGAAGGCTAATGTCACAGGGAAAGAATTATGATAAGCTTTACCCAATTTATACTTTTTTTTTTTTTTCAATTGTTGGGGTAAGGACATGAAAATAAAGATTCGAGTTTGAGAACAGTCAAAGGTCAAGGTCACAGTAAAAGGGTCAAATTTGAACCAGACTTTGTAGAAGGGTTAGGACAGGAAAATACAGAGGGATTAAAGTTTGAGAACAATCATCAAAGGTCAAGATCACATTTCAGAGTCAAAATTCGACCGAAGTACCTGTTTGTGAACAAACTAAAATAGTTATGTCCGGAACTGGATTAATTTGGTGGATGAGTTTAAGATCATTCATGTGAGTGACCTATTTTTTAAACAACAGGTCAAAGGTGAAAGTTGTATGGCAAGGCCAACCTAAAAAGGCTGTACCCAATATTTCTGTTCAGATTAAAACACAAAACAAATAAATTACATTTTAAGAACAATCAATTTAAGGTCTAGGCCACAGGGAAAGGTCAGATGACAGTGCCACTAAGCAAAGTCAACTCAAACGGTTTTCATCTTATTTGAACCTATGTCAGTGAGAGATTAAAGGTTAATAAAAAAAATGAAGTCATTTGGCTTTGAGAGTAATCTGTCGAAGGTCATGGTCAGAGGACGAAGTCAAATATTCGCCACTTAGACCTTTTGTTGGGCTCGAGTGTTGCACGCTCTGAGTGCGTCTTACTGAATTTCAAATATCTTTGTTGTGTGATCAGACTTTATTATTTATTTTTTTTTTTCATTTCATTCTGTCACAAATTAATGCTTTCTATTAACCGGACTTTTGTTTCTTTGGTATCTTATTTGACCTGGAAATTTGGGAAGGCTTTGTATTTCAGGCAGATTGTAAAAATAGAACAGCATAAAACCCAGTATAAAAACCCATTCATATATGTACGAAACTTTAACAGTCATAGCCATATTCTAGCAAAACTTTCCTCAGCTCTTAACGAAATTTAACCCTACAGAATCCGTGAAGGCACGTCCTCCAGTCTTAACCTCGGTATTCTTCAGTCCTAACTTGGGCATTCTTCATTTCCAACATGGACATTCTTCAGCTTTAACATGGGCATTCATCAGTTCAAACCTGGGTACTCCTCCACCTAATCTGGACATTCTTCGGTCCTGACTTTTGCCTTCTTCGGTAATAATCTGCACATTCTTCGATCCTAAGCTGGTTTTGCTAAAAGCGTTATTTGCTGGCATTACACAAACCAAACTTGACCGGACATGGGCAACAAAACTGCCACAGCCTCCATTGTATACCGTATATTTTTATCGTGCACCGTTTTCATTCCAAAACTTGGCAGTCTTTGGTCCTACTCTAGGTAATCATCGATAGTAACTGAAGTAATGGTGACAATTATTAAACTTACAATGAAATTTTATGTATTCGGGCGCTCACTCGGTGAGACTGATCGTTATGTTTGGAGAAATGTGTGTGTGTGTGTGTGTGTGTGTGTGTGTGTGTGTGTGTGTGTGTGTGTGTGTGTGTGTGTGTGTGTGTGTGTGTGTGTGTGTGTGTGTTAACAAAATAGTTGAAACGCTTTTTTTTCCCGATTACCAAGCTCTGTCAGCCTATTATTTAATACTGATAATGGGAAAGGCGGTGGCTGAATCGATAGAGAGGTGGCCTGCGATCCTGGCTGGGGCAGGGAACTGTTAAGGATTTTAATTTTATGAAACAAACTTTACTGATCTCCCAGAAGACCCGCCGATATTTCGTAAAAATACCTCTGCTAACACCAATACACCAATCTTGTATGAGATAGCCCTAGCAGGTAGGCCTATTCAATACTGACGATGGGCGTTAGGGCTGAGGTGGTGACAGGTGGAAGAGTATGGTACGGAGGACTACTGAGCCTTGGGCACAGGCTGTGAAGCCTGTGACCAGAATCGGACGCAATCGTACTAAATGCTCCCAACTTTCCAACTCGAATTCTTCCAGCTCCTTCTGGCACCTTGCCAAAAACCTTTCTAACAACTTTACCTCATCATCCTTCCCTCCTCTTTTCTATTCTGATGGCTTTGTGGCTATTTCAACTGATAAACAGATCTCTTTGCTAAGACTTTCTCCTCCAATTCCACCTTAGACGATTCTGGTGCTGTTCCTCCATCACTTCCCCCTTCTGACTTCCTCATGGATGATATTATAATTTCTTTAGCTGATGTATTTTCCGCTATCACTGGCCTCAGTACTAATAAGGCATATGGGCCTGATGGAGTCCCTCTTGTTGTCCTCAAGAACTGTGTTTCTGTGCTTACACCCTGCCTAGGTTAACTCTTTCGCCTTTGTCTGTCAACTTGCACCTTTCCTTCTTGCTGGAAGTTTGCTCTCACTCAGCCGGTTCCAAAGAAAGGTGACCATTCCCAACCCTCTAACTATCGTCCAATTGCTTTAACATCCTGTGTCTCAAAGTTTTCGAGTCTATTCTTAAGAGAAAAATTGTAAAGCATCTTTCCAATCACAACCTTCTTTCTGATGGTCAGTATGGGTTCCGTCAGGGACGCTCCACTGGCTATCTTCTCACCTACCTTTCAGACTCCAGGTCATCCTCCTTTCGGAACTTTGGCGAAAGTTTTGCTACCGCACTTGACATCTCAAAGGCTTTCGATAGAGTCTAGCATAAATCTTTAATTTCCAAACTGCCCTCTTACGGTTTCTATCATTCTATCTGTGCCTTCATTTATAGCTTCCTTTCCGGTCGTTCCACAGCCACTGTTGTAGAGAGCCATCGTTCTTCTCCTAGATCTATTAGCAGTGGTGTTCCTCAGGGCTCTGTCTTGTCACCAACTCTCTTCCTTTTATCCATCAATGACCTTCTAAGCTGTGTATCTAACCCTATCCACTCGTACGCTGATGACTCCACCCTTCACCTTTCCATTTGGTTCCTGCAACGTCCATCTCAGCAGTTACTTCAACAAACAAGGGTTGAGGCCATGGCACACCTAATGTCTGACTTGGCTCGCATCTCTGATTGGGGTAAAAATAATCTGGTTGTTTTTAATGCATCAAAAACTCAGTTTTTACACCTATCAACCCGACATAATCTTCCACAGGAGTACCCACTAATGCTTAATAATATCCAGCTCAAGCCTGCATCATCCTTGAACATGCTTGGGATTTCATTCACTCGGGACTTATCTTGGAAAAATCATCTTGCATCTCTTGTAAAATCTGCATCCAGGAGATTAGGTGTGCTAAGCCGACTCAGGGTCTTCTTTACCCCTGCACAGTTGTTGACTTTATACACGGGTTTTATTCACCCCTGTGTAGAGTACAACACAACACTCATGTGTGGGGAGGCTCCCTACATACAGCTCTTCTTAATAGGATGGAGTCAAAAACTTATCGTCTCATCAACTCTTCTTCTCTTACTGGCTCCCTCCAACCTTTGTCTCTTCGTTGCTCTGTTGCATCTTTATCTCTTTTCTATCGCTGCTTCAATGGTCGCTGCTCCTCTGAACTGTCTGGTTGCATCCCTCCACCTCTATGATGGGCGCGTAGCACCCGTCTAGCAACAAACTCTCATCCCTTTTCTGTCCAACTCTCTAATGCAAGAGTTAACAGTTACTCCCAGTGCTTCATTTATGCAACAGGTCAACTCTGGAACTGTCTCCCTCTGTTTGTATATTGTACTTCCTATGATTTCCAGTCTTTCAAACGCAGTGTTTCGAGGCATCTGGAAATCAATGGATCTTGAATTTGGCTTTCTTTTGTATTGTTTTTGTTTTTTCTTGGAAAGAACGGTTTGCGGACCCCAGGCCTTTGGTTCCTTCTTTCTTGCATAAAAAAAAGTGCAAAAATCATTGTGGTGTAAGTCTTTAGAGTGTTGTGGGAAAGGTAAATGGAAGAATTAGCTAAGAGAAGGCCATGGATATATTAGAAATGCTAGTGGGTGACAACCAAGATGTCTTTAGGGATGTAGAGGATGTGTTAATCAAATTCTTACAACTGTAGTATTTCTACTACAACAAAAACTAATACCATGCATACCTGCCCCATGTGGGGTCCCCCCCCTTCCCACATAGGACGCTGCCTTTAGGGGTTTCACTCGGCCCAAAAACTGTGAAGGATGCAGATCTCCCTCTGTACAAAATTTAGTGTTCTTAGGTAAAACCTAGGCAGCGCTACTCTGTTGCAACCCCTAGTCTGACCAAGCACATACCACCCACCTCCCTGCACACCTAAGTGCATAACTGCCCCCCGTATAAAACAGAGCCATTAAAACTTAAAAATTTCAGTAGTTTATTCAAGGTAATAATGAAGTTATGAGCAGATTTGATGAAATTATGATTCCTGCGTTTTTCATTTAGACAGCCATTTTTTTTATTATTACATAATAGGGACAGTCATGAAACTTCAAACATTTGTAGATTTTCATATAATCATTTATCATGAAGAATTTCTGCCTCCTAGGTGTAATAGTTGCAACGTTTTAATAGAAAAAAATGCAGTAAAATAATTAGCTTTATGCATTTTTGCCATTTCAAAATATTATATAATCTTATGGCATGCTAACTACCAAAAGGCACCAGGAGGCATAATAACACATATTCCTGGAGAATCTGAAGCCTGTACCTGTATTAGTTCCTAGCCCAGAAACAATCTTTTTGTTTTTTTACATTATTAAAAAAACCTAAGACAGCATTCTACCTATCAGCAGGCATCAGTTCACCAAAAGACACAAAACCATGTAAGATTTCATCATTATATAACGAATATTTTCTGAGTTCTGACCGGAAAATTATATCTCTACGCTCAGCCAGCTGTCCTGCCACCTAGCCACCCTGCCTCCCAACTCTACGGACGGACATATATTGATCCCAATGATAACAACACCCTCCTCTAACTAAGTCACGTGGAGGGTACAAATGCATTGGGTCCTTCAGATTCCTTGCGCAGGTCACATTGAAATCTCCGAGAAAATTATTTCTTTTACTCTTTAATAACTAAAAAGAAAGAAGAAAATATTTAAGACACAGCATTCTTACCTATCAAAAGGCACCAGTTTACCATAAGGTACTTGTACATACCTATGTGAAGTTTCATGCTTCTGTAAGAAATACTTTCTGTTCTGGCCCGGAAGCAAAATCTCTTCGCCACCTATTGATCTTGATTCCAGTGATATCAGTGCCCTCCTCTGACTTTGTCAGGTGGGGGGTAAAAATAAAAAATATATATGATCACACATGGCAGCACTAAATGGGATTGCTAATCAAATTGGGAGGAGGGGGGGCTCGAGGGTTTCACCTTGTCTAACGTTTGGTCCGGCTGGGGTTTACCACTGTGAAAAATTTTGTTTTCTTATGTGCTCCTGGTCGCTCCGGGTCGCTAGAAAACAAATTTATAAGAAATTCTTCCTCGTTCTCATCCTTCTCCTCCTCCTCTTCCTGGAGCTTGGAAAAGTACCGTGCCTGTCCCCCACAGTGGAGTGGGGATAAGAAAGCAGCCCTTAATTCACACCATTAAATCAGCATAAAAGAGACTAACCTATCACAAGCTTTCTCACAGGATACTGTAACAAGGTGTAATGCATCGATCGGCTTATAACGCAATTTTGAATAACAAATAAAAAGAAAACTGATTTCTGTGTGTTGGGCTACCAGTTATTTGCATGTACTTCATAAGCCATCTTTTTGATGAAACATAAGGTATACTATTTGTCCCAGGACTAATACTAGCAGTAGTAGTAGTAGTAGTAATAGTAGTAGTAGTAGTAGAAGTAGTAATAGTAGTAGTAGTAGTAGCAGTACTTAGTAGCAGTAGTAGCAGCAGCAGCAGTAGTAGACCGACCCTGGCGTGTCTG
The DNA here is from genome assembly GCF_032717465.1 of Coenobita brevimanus. Taxonomy (NCBI): domain Eukaryota; kingdom Metazoa; phylum Arthropoda; class Malacostraca; order Decapoda; family Coenobitidae; genus Coenobita; species Coenobita brevimanus. Next base: position 31,469,056 of record NC_137023.1, on the reverse strand, counting down.
ACTGAGTAGACTCATCAACCCCAAGCAAACAGTTACCCCTGCAGTGCTATCCTGTGCAGTGAACCAATGTTTCTTTGCAGCAGACAGACCCTCACTACAACAAGGCGTGGGAAAGAGCGTGAAGGCTTGATTCTTGGATGGACACAGTATTTATGTCTCTCCACGCAATTAGCTGTGGCACCGTTTTAGGTTCCACGCCACCCCGTTATTTGGTTATATAGTTACCACCCAACGTTGTACGAATAAATGGTGCCCAGAGTTACAGAAAACTATTAGATTGTCACTCACTGTAGTCACCTTAAGGCAAAGATACATCAAGTGGGTGGTTGGTGGACTTCCCCACCTACCTCACACCACTGGTAATACACATAACTGGCAGTATCATAAAAGAATGACAAAGTGACAGTACCCGTATAGCCCATCTGTCTATCCAAAACGATCCTAAAAATCTTGAGAGGTACCGTGTTCATGGCGCTATTTATTGACTGTCAGCCTTACTGCGACAAAAATGCCTTCTCTTCTTTCTCAGAGTGGCCCACACACGTTCTTGAAAATTTGCTAGACATGCTGACATTTTTGTTTTCTGCACGCCACCGCAGAATGTTAACAATCACAAGAATTATTGTTCAAACGAGAGCAGCGTGAGAAGCCACAACCAGCGGTAGTAGGGGTGTAGAGCACAACACCAAATCTCTGTTATTTCGGATACGTTTAAAGCTACTGTATGCCGTTGGGAAGAAACAGGTGTTATTTAAGTGACTTTTCATAAAATTTGCTATGTTTAAAAAAGAAAAGTTATACCAAGCCCTAAACTGAGTTAGTCCGGAATCTGCCTGTGCTACAGCTGATTTAAGGACATCGTCGGAAAGCTTTCGGATAAATAGCAGTAGGTGTTACAGATTTTTCTATTTCAAAAAATCGCCACCACATTGCTGGAAAATGTCAGAAAGCATCATAGTAACAAAACTAGGTTGTCAGAAGTTACTGAAGCAATAACGGATCGAAGCACATTATTCGCATTTGAAAGCTTGCGAAAACGTCATTTGTGTCGCATAATTGGGTAGCTTCACAATTCGACACCCTACTGATGAGAAGAGCTTAAGAGCGACAATGAGCACCTAACTCGGGGTTATATAAAAAACTACCGAATCTATTGGGGATCAACGCACATGGATGCAGAGTGTTTGAAGAGGTATTAGGTGCTCCTTCAGTGACTGTTTCTCGAAGCTCGTCGCTGTAATTTGCTGAAAATACTCGAAAAGCACCAGACTGAGCACCGAAGCTGGATTGTCTCAGAAATCTTTAAAGCCAGAAGGAATCTACACACATCAAAACATTAGCAGTCATGATCGCTTGTACACTTTCTACGTGTCCAAATGCAAAGGCTTGTAACTTCATTGAACCTCATTTCACTGTTTCAGAACGGTATTACGTAACTCACACAGAGAGCAACTTGATATGAATTTCAAATCCCTTTGAGCGTCTGTTCACTGTTTTAGAATCATTTATACAAAGTAACAATTGCATTTTTATATCCTTTTAAGCTTGAGTTCGGTAATCCAAAGCTATAGGCTACACACAACCTACTGTACACTGATAGTTTTTGGAATACCTATGAAAATCATTTGTCTTGTAATTAGAACGATACTGAATATTGAATGCATGAAAATTAGAACCACGAGATAATTACAATCATAAATACATACTAACAGTATTATAGCCTGTAGGAATATACGGCCTAGGCCATTTTACCTTTCAATGTGGCATCTAGCTTATGTCACATTATATCCGGCTGTTAACAGGGTAAAGGTGTTTAATTTGGCCTTTTACATCAGTTAATGCAGATCGTCATGTAAGTCTGACGAAGGTGTATTTAGATTTTTTTTTTTTTTCCAGGGGAGGGGGAGGGGTTACATGTTATGAAGTTTGTAAATATAAGCACAAACTTCCTAAAATATTCAGTCATAGAGGCGAACATTCCGTATGGGCAATAAATCACTGAAGCCATGTACAAATTGCAGTTTTATTGGTTCAGTGGTAATTAAGATACTGACTGACAGCTGCCATTAACTTGTGACTTACAGTGTAACAGTGTGACTGTTCCGTGTATTTTGACACTGACCTGTGTCAGTTTGTGATTGATCTGAAACTTGTATTCGTGTGGCATTGACACGTGACTGTTATATGTAGTGTGGCACTGACCCATAACATTCATATGTAGCATGACGATGTCCTCTGTATGTAATGCGACACTGACTGGACTTGAATGTCGAGTAACACCGACTCATGACTTATATGTAATGTGAAAATGACCTGTGACTACTGTGTGTAATGTACTACTGACCTGTAACTGTGAGTGTGACCCGCTGTGACCATGATGGTGAGGCCTTGAAATGGACCTTACACCTGTAGCTGCCTTCGTCCCTGCCCTTGACGCCCTGTATGACCAAATGACTAGGTGACCCTGAAATGTCGAACCAGGCCCGCTGCTTCACACTCCCGCCACCCCACACCGCCTCGTCCCCCCACTGGTGCTGCTTCCCTGCCTCGCTGTCACGCCCCCGGGAGTCGTAACTGCAAGGGAGACATCAGGCTCAGACTGAGGCTTCACCCGTGCATGTGGATGGGACTGAGGTATTATAGTCTAGAAGAATATACAGCCAAGGCCATTTTAACTCCCAAAGTGGCACCAAGCTTATGTCATCCTACATCCGGCTGTTAGCATGGCAAACGTGTAAGATCTGGTCTTTTACGCCGATTAATGCAGACATATTCACGTAACGCTTATGAAGGTATGTTTATGGAGGGGGAAAAAAGTTAGATTACCATTCCATTGCTACTACTTCACAATTAAGGAATGTCCGTTACTTGCCTCCCTGGTGCACCATAACAGAGAATATCATTTGCATGGAAAAATACCAAGCCTTCCACAGCTTAGAAATATTAGCCAGCATGGGAGAATGATCCAACGTTGCTTAACTTCGCTGATCGGACGGGAAGCGGTGTACTCTGGTTAGTACTTGCATGGGTGACCGCCTGGGAACACCAGATGCTGTTGGCATCCCTACGTGTCAAGTCGGGTTGGTGGAGGATTAGTGCCCCTCCCTGTAAAACAATTAACTCTAAGCCCTTGGCCACCCCGTTTGGGATACATGGCGTCTTGCAATGAATGAATGAATGAATGAATGGGAGAATGAAGGGTAAAAATGATGAAATATTTCGATTATGATACCCAACTGTACACCATCTGTTCCTGTATGGAGGGTATGTGGATCTAGTACCACTTTGATGCCCAGTTTTCGATATATAAAAAAAAAAAGAAAAAAAAAAACATTTTAACCAGAATAATAAGGTAGTTTGACAGTAGTTTCATCAGTCAGTACGCTAGCTCCAAATGAAGCAAATTCATATATATATTACTTGTGATCAATAGCACCCTCGGTATCAGGATTATGCTTTGACTGTTACCATATAAATATAAAATTATTTTTATTTTGATATTCTAAAGTTCTTGATAGATTTAGTAAATAATCAAATGGCTGCATGTAGTTCTTCACCACCAGTTATGGTGTTTAAGTGGTGTCTGGGTCATGAAGAAATGGTGTTTGTGTGTAAGAAATATGACAGACATAACAGGTTCCACACAGCAGTACCAGCTGCCTCCCTTTAACCCTTTCTGGTCGGAACACTGTTTTATTTTAGATAACGCCTGACTGTTTCATTCTAAAACGAATGAGTGTTTTATGTACTAAAAAAGTTGCTCTTTCCAGGAAATAAACTGGAAGAGCCAAAGCCAAGATTCATTCATTTGGGGAAGCCTGGACACGTTACGCTTTCTAAACAAGAGGTAACAGGCAGACTGAAATACTCGGCCTGCAGTCCTGATGGACCCAGGTTCGAATCCCGGCTGGGGCAGGGAACAGTTTAAGGATTTGAATTTCATAAAAAAGCAGACTTTCCTGATCTACCAGATGACCCGCCGACATGTCGTAAAAATACCCCCGCTAATACCAATACACCAGTCCTGTATGAGACAACCCTAGCATTTATTCAATATGGACGGTGGGTGTTAGTGCCGAAGTGGTGACATGTGGAGGTGTAGGAGGACTACTGGGCCTTGGGATAGGCTTACTGCCCCCGAGATACAGGTTCTGAAGCCTTTGCCCAGAGTCGGACACATAAAAAAAAAATAAAAATAAAAAAAAAATACATGAAGGAATGAGTGTAACGGTTAACTCGTTTATAGGGACCTGTACAGAAAAAAAAAAAGGTGAGAGTAAACTTCAAGGCTGCTGCGCGATAACTAAAATCGGAGAAAGAAACAAGCAGTCATTTAAGAACAATGATCACTGAAGCAGCGGTAATACTGGGTTAGAGATGCAACGCTGCGGCAAAGAAAGAGGTTGAAGAGAGTAAGCTGGAGAAGATGAGCTGATGAGGCGCAGTGTGTTTGCTTCCACCCCTTTTCTTGAAAAGTTGTATGTGATGACACCCCCCCCCCCATCCTCCATTTGAAGCAGCAGTTGACACACGAGGAATAAGGTTCTTGTACAACGGCAAAAATGCAAGTAAATAAAGTACAGTGTGTATGAAGCACATCCATCTCTGGAAAGGGGCTTTATGTGGGAAGTAATGTGATTGTTCTAATTAATCTATTTAGACTGAGGAGGATATATTCATTTCATTCGCGCTAACACTTTCTTATTCAAATTATACATGAAAGGGTTCTTGCATTCCATATCTTACTCTTCCATTACTAAAAGTTGCCCCTAAAATAAGTAACATAGCCAGGAAATGGGAAAAATTAAAAGGAAATTACGTCTTCGTGCTGAAATTGAAATACCCCATCACTCTAGAACAACGTCCATTCTCTATTAGTACGCTGACATTATGGAGAACTGTTAGTTCCCGATACTACTCTCCCCTCGCAGAGAAATTCTGTTCCTGCAAGGAACTTCACGTAACTGTTACAGTTACTGTTCTGCACTTGAAAATTTCATGGACTTGTCAGTATGAACCTCTGACTGTCAAAGCATATGGTCTATGCACTACAGATATTACCTCGATGAAGATGACCTTAAAACTTTCAAGATCATGATTGTTCTAGTTCTCCACTACAGCTGACACCAGTTGATTTTATTCAACTAACACTTAATCCTCTCAAATTCTTGACTACACCGATATTCTAATATAAGTAATGCCAGAGTAATGTATTCAGCTGACAGTGTCAGACGAGCCTGAGACAGTCAACGGCCCATTAAGATTTCTGAAAGTATCATGTGGCCTTTTTTTTTTTGTAAATCATTTCAGTATCCAATAAAGAGGGATTATGAGGGATGGTAAGTGTGCATTGAAAAATGTTTCAGCTTACAGTAAGTTAAATTGCACCTATGGGGGCTTCACTCCTAAATATTACTGCACCATGGGTTTGGATGGTAACGTAGTGGAATATCTTTTACAATACTCATCGCTGTAGAACTCCATCTGACTACACTAGTTACACAAACTTAACTCTTTCATGAGTTTTTTTTTTTTTTTTTTTTTTTTTTTAATAATCTGCGTTTGGACGATTTTATTCAATAGGAGAACTTTGGTATGATCGTTTCTTTTGTTGTATTTTCTATTATGGCTACCACCAAAAGATATTAACCTTATGAGAGGCCTCGTGCAGTGAAATGGGTAACAATGATAAAGAGTAAGGTGCAGAATTATACAACAAACTTAACATTACATGCACAGATATAATTTGTCTAGGCTTCTTGTCTCCTTCAGCACAGCGGAGGGTCTGAATTCAATTGTTTTGTTAGATCCAAGTTAGAAATGGCATACAAGTACCCTTGTTGCTTTAAAAATAAGATTAAACTAATAATTTATTGACTGCAACATTGGCAATTTATTCTGGTTTGGAAAGTTCCCTCTTATTTTTTAGTCTGTGCTATATCTCGTTTTTGCAGATTTTTAAGAGAGGCAGTTTTATTATTTTCTTTTTATGTCCGACTTGAGCAAAACCTTGAGCGTCCGTTCCCTAAGGCCTAGCAGACTTCTTGCGAGTCACACACTCAAAAATGTCAGCACTAGGAAGCCATTACCCACCGTCCATATTCAATACGTGCTGGGACTTTCTTATTCTAGGATGAAGCAAAGGCACAAGCGGAGGTGTTTTTATGACATGCCTGTGAGGCTAACTGAAGATGAGTAAAAGCCTCACCTTAACTATATTAAAAGCACGTCATTGTCTCCTACCCAAGCCTGGCGTCGAAAAGCGAGTTACTTTAGGCAACAGAAAACTTCTCTAACGTCTTGATCACGAAGCGATTATTTAAATGTAATATTGTGGCCGTCCAATCAGTGGTGTCTGTAAGGGCAAATGTGGCATATAAATAGCAGCGAAAGTTCAAGGTGGTCTGTATATTGCAGCGACACGCGATGGAAGAGTTGGAAAGCTTTTCGCACAAGTAGTTTGACAGCATGAGGAAACTACGTAAAGATCTGGTACTACTAATGATAAACTCGTAACCATGTGAATTTTTAATGCGGAGGAAAAAGAACCCAAAGACAGGATGGACGTTTGCAAAAATCAGAGAAAAGCGAACCCCTTCAAGATTCGTAAGAGATTGAAGGGGTAGTCAGTGTGGCAGAAGTGGAAAAGAATATTACTTAACTTGAGAGAGAGAGAGAGAGAGAGAGAGAGAGAGAGAGAGAGAGAGAGAGAGAGAGAGAGAGAGAGAGAGAGAGAGACTTTTCCTGGTAGTCATACACTGGTCATTGGCTCATGCAGATTAACTTGGCTTGGATTCTAGGCTGACGGCTACTGTGTCACGATGATTAAGATGTGATTGTTTACCTAGTTTTTAGAGAACCAAAAGGGTCACTAATTGGAACACTTTTCAGTTGGATTGTTCCGCTAATCATCGATACCGCTGATAATAATATCTTGGTCCATTAAAGTAAACTTAATGCTTTATAAACCCTATCATTGCTGATTATATTTGATGCTAGTTACTGATTACTGAACACACGAGTTGCAGCGAACAACAGACCTCTTATTGTGACGTGGAGAATAGTCATGTATGGCCAATTTAATTCTAAAAGACTCTCCTAGCCTTCATATGACCGGCTGAAGATGGAAAAAAAGAATACGTACACCGAATTCAAGAGGTGAACCTTTCAGTCCGATTACTTTTTTTTTTTTTTTTTTTTTTTTTTTATAGACTTGGTGCCTCCAAACGATATGAATCAGTTTTCAAGCTCCTAGGGAAGATCAGGTTAACGAAGATTTTACCTAACGACTCCCGTTCAAAAAGTTAAATCGAAGGTGATTAAAAGTCTTAACGAAGATTATACCAAAGGACTCCCGCTCAGAAAGCTACCGAATGTGATTAAAATCGTCTGCTACTATAATAATAAGTGGGAAAAAGTACTCAGAGTGCAACACCCGTGCCTCCAACTGGTCTGAGGGTCGAATATTTGAATTTGCCCTGTAACCTTGATTTTTGACAGGTTAATCGCAAAGTCCAAGTCCTTCATTCTTATTAGTTATTTTATTCATACATAGAGAAATGGGATCATGCTTCACAATGTTCCGTGACCTTGACCTTTATCTAATTGCTGTTGAACCTGAATATTATTGTTCATGCCTGATCCCTAAGTTTTCCACTAGGTTTGGGTCAACTCATATAAAAACTGAATTAACATTCCTCTGTCACCCTGGACTTTAACCTTTCCATGTGACATCGTCCTTTGACTGTTCTTACAATCGAAATGCTTTTATTCTTGCCTTATCCTCAACACTTCTTGCAAGCTTGGTCTAAATCAGAGAAAAACTGTTTTAGCTCACGCTGCTATGTGGCCCACACTACTCGTATTGACCTATTGTTCTAATAAAGAGGGGGAGGGAAAAAAAAAAAAATATTTATGAGTGGATCCTCAACCCGTCCACCAAGTGTGCCTGAAACTGGTTCAAAACTGTTTATTTTGTTAAACACATTCGATTCGAAGTTCGAATTAATCCAGTGACCTTGACCTTTGATAACTGTTATCAATATTTCGTACTGAATTACTTCATTCTTTCCTTACCTTCAACCCTTCCCCCAAGTTCAGTCTAAATACAACAAGCCGGTAGGCGGTGATGGCTAGCTCTAAGGGTACATTTGAATTTTAGCTGCTGCTGTTCAGCCTGTACACACACGGGAGGAACTTATTTAATTAGTCTAAAAATACCATCTCTCGCCTCACTTTGGACACAAACTAAAACATCCGAAAACAGAAATAACTCCATACTTGCATAAACACATTAAACATAGAACATAGAGGAGTTTGGAAGGATGTGTGAAAGAAGGAAATTGAAAGTAAATGAGAATAAGAGTAAAGTGATGAAGTGTATGAGATTGATAGATGGCAGGGGGATGAATATATTTTTGAATGGTGAGTTGCTTGAGGAGGTAGGTTGTTTTAAATATCTAGGGTCACATGTTGCTGTGGATGGAAGAATAGATGCAGAAGTGAAGTCTAGAATAAAAATGAAGTAGGAAAGGTGCTGGGAGGAATGAAAAAAGTGTTTAAATGTCGTTCGCTTAGAATGGATGTAAAGTGAAGGCTGTATGAGGGTGTTGTGGTACCGACTGTGTTATATGGGGCTGAAACATGGAATATGGGTGTAGCAGAGAGGAAAAGTTTGAATGTAATGGAGATGAGGTGTCTCAGGAGTATGTGTGGAGTGACGCGTATGGATCGAGTGCGAAATGATGAAGTGCGAAGAACTGGAGTTGTTCGGGAGATGGCTGGTAGAGTTGAGCAGAGGGTGTTGCGATGGTTTGGGCATATGGAGAGAATGGATAACGAGCGATTGGTGAAAAAGATAACTAGATCTGATGTGAGAGGTGTAAGGCCGAGAGGAAGACCACGAATAGGATGGATGGACAGTGTGAAGAGAGCGTTGGATGCGAGAGGGATGTCTGTTGAGCAAGGAAGAGTGGCTGTGCGTGACAGAAATAAATGGAGAGAAATTGTGAATGAATAAGTGAAGACGCAGCCCTGAGGGGATATTCTCCCACATTTGGTCTGATCAGCTAGTCAGGTCAGGTGCGGGTAAGGGGATGGGTGTGTTATGATGTGGCAGGGGTAAACCAGTTCTGCTGTCGGGCCCTGCTGCGGATGTCACTGATTACATTGCGCAGTTGACCCTTATGCGGTGTGGTGCGGTGAGGATCTGTCCGTTCTCTCCTTTGGGGCAAAGATGCGAATGAATGTGTTTGAATGGATGAGTAAATGGGGAGTGTGTCGTCCTGTCTCAGCTACCTCCCTTTCCTTGGGGGAAGCAGCCTAGGTATATAGATAGATAGATATATACCGACACCTTCCATATTATGTACTGAATTTGTCTGCAATATAAATACCTAGTCATTTCAAATCATTTCAGCACCATTGAAATTTTGAGGGTGAAAATATGGATATTTCTTGGCGCAATGCTCTTTCACTTCTCTACTTCTCACCGGCGTGTACACAGTCACTGTGTGATTTTTTTTTTCCACGCTTCATTGCGAAGCATAGGATAGATTTAGGATGCTAAAAGTTGCACTGCCAGGTGTGCCACACGCTTCTCTTCAATTTGGTAAAAAGAAATCAATTTTCGACATTTGAAAAAATGGTGCCGAGGCCGCCCACTGGGTCCCGAAAACTTCCGGACCCACGGCCACGGAGGGGCAAAGGGGGCCGTTGCTCAGCAACGAGTAGCTGCCCAGCAACCAAAACTTTGCCGACACAACTAGGTCATTGGCTGGTCAGTGTGTCCAGGTTTGGTCGGAAAGCTAACTCTGAAGAGTAAAAGTGCTTGCAACAATTAAATAAGAAAGAAATAATACAAGAAAAACTACAAGAAAGAAACGGCTACTAACAATAAGGGCAGCATCGGGCTGGCCAATAGAACTTCTTGAAGTTGATTTTGCTTAATAAAACTTTGACCTAACATCGTGACACCGTTCTTCGAGAGCGAGAGCGAGTGCTTATATACGATATCTTACCTATATATTTATTTATATGCATATCTATCAGTCTATCTATTTATCTGTCTTTCTATCTATCTATCTATTTATCTATATCTATCTGCCTATACATATATATATATATTTAAAAAATAAAGTCGTACTGAAATGCCCAGGCCACTTAGCACTTTCACTGTCAGAAAACCTCTCACATACTACTCCAGCGACTTTATTAGACATAGGATCCTAAGTGTTAATGCGGCCACAGTTAACCCTCTCATGGAGGGAGGAATTTTTTTTTTTTTTCCTAACTAACGCTAAACGATTTTATTCAGTTTGTAGTGAGTTATAGGATCCCGAGAGTCAGATCAGTTCAAGTCAGTTCAAGGTCATTCAGGAACAGTGAGATCTATGTACAGCATTTTCCAGTTAGGTTCACCAGTGCATTATCAAGTTCATTCATGTCCCTCTCGTTCATCCTGGACCTGTCATATCAAGTAATATAATTGTAGGGCTATTCTAGATCAGTTCAATCGCATTAGGGTCATTCAACAGCATTTAAGTTAATCAGGTTTACGTCCTTCCTGGCCATGTAGATTGAAACAGGTTCATCACATCATTCAGCCTGTCAGGTCACTCCCGCGTCATTCAGTTTGCTATAATAATTCAGGCAACTTTACATCCAGTCATATCCATCCAGGTCAGCATACGTTCATTTCATTATTCTAGTACCTTCCAGCCATAACCAGAGCTGTTTCAGCCATTTTTTTTAAATCTTTTCAGATCACGATAAGTTCGTCAGGTCAATATAAATTAATTCATATCATACGTGGAAGTTGAGTTCCAAAAATAAGCCAAGCTGGTGCCGTGCACCAGATTTATCAAATCGGCTCCGGCCACACTAACCCCATGAGGATAAAATGACCTCGGTCAATATAAATCCCGGATATATTTTAGACAGGCCAGACTCAATCCTCGGAATTAAAACGGATTTGGCAAGAATAACCTTCCCCCTCCCACCTCCCAGGTCAGAATACACCAGTTGTGCAGTAATCATCCTAGGGTAAACTTTTATGTGTGAATTCGTTTTAATATACTAGTGCTCGCGGAATAAAAGCGGGTGTTATTCTTTGAGCGTTCTTTGTGTGTGTGTGTGTGTGTGTGTGTGTGTGTGTGTGTGTGTGTGTGTGTGTGTGTGTGTGTGTGTGTGTGTGTGTGTGTGTGTGTGTGTGTGTGTGTGTGTGTGTGTGTGTGTGTGTGTGTGTGTGTGTGTTTTTATTAACAAAATAGCAGTTGCGATGTGAATTTCGAGACGCATTGAACGTCTGCCAACGAGTAAACTTTTCATTTTTTTTAGTGCAGAAGTTTGAAGGCTAATGTCACAGGGAAAGAATTATGATAAGCTTTACCCAATTTATACTTTTTTTTTTTTTTTTCAATTGTTGGGGTAAGGACATGAAAATAAAGATTCGAGTTTGAGAACAGTCAAAGGTCAAGGTCACAGTAAAAGGGTCAAATTTGAACCAGACTTTGTAGAAGGGTTAGGACAGGAAAATACAGAGGGATTAAAGTTTGAGAACAATCATCAAAGGTCAAGATCACATTTCAGAGTCAAAATTCGACCGAAGTACCTGTTTGTGAACAAACTAAAATAGTTATGTCCGGAACTGGATTAATTTGGTGGATGAGTTTAAGATCATTCATGTGAGTGACCTATTTTTTAAACAACAGGTCAAAGGTGAAAGTTGTATGGCAAGGCCAACCTAAAAAGGCTGTACCCAATATTTCTGTTCAGATTAAAACACAAAACAAATAAATTACATTTTAAGAACAATCAATTTAAGGTCTAGGCCACAGGGAAAGGTCAGATGACAGTGCCACTAAGCAAAGTCAACTCAAACGGTTTTCATCTTATTTGAACCTATGTCAGTGAGAGATTAAAGGTTAATAAAAAAATGAAGTCATTTGGCTTTGAGAGTAATCTGTCGAAGGTCATGGTCAGAGGACGAAGTCAAATATTCGCCACTTAGACCTTTTGTTGGGCTCGAGTGTTGCACGCTCTGAGTGCGTCTTACTGAATTTCAAATATCTTTGTTGTGTGATCAGACTTTATTATTTATTTTTTTTTTCATTTCATTCTGTCACAAATTAATGCTTTCTATTAACCGGACTTTAGTTTCTTTGGTATCTTATTTGACCTGGAAATTTGGGAAGGCTTTGTATTTCAGGCAGATTGTAAAAATAGAACAGCATAAAACCCAGTATAAAAACCCATTCATATATGTACGAAACTTTAACAGTCATAGCCATATTCTAGCAAAACTTTCCTCAGCTCTTAACGAAATTTAACCCTACAGAATCCGTGAAGGCACGTCCTCCAGTCTTAACCTCGGTATTCTTCAGTCCTAACTTGGGCATTCTTCATTTCCAACATGGACATTCTTCAGCTTTAACATGGGCATTCATCAGTTCAAACCTGGGTACTCCTCCACCTAATCTGGACATTCTTCGGTCCTGACTTTTGCCTTCTTCGGTAATAATCTGCACATTCTTCGATCCTAAGCTGGTTTTGCTAAAAGCGTTATTTGCTGGCATTACACAAACCAAACTTGACCGGACATGGGCAACAAAACTGCCACAGCCTCCATTGTATACCGTATATTTTTATCGTGCACCGTTTTCATTCCAAAACTTGGCAGTCTTTGGTCCTACTCTAGGTAATCATCGATAGTAACTGAAGTAATGGTGACAATTATTAAACTTACAATGAAATTTTATGTATTCGGGCGCTCACTCGGTGAGACTGATCGTTATGTTTGGAGAAATGTGTGTGTGTGTGTGTGTGTGTGTGTGTGTGTGTGTGTGTGTGTGTGTGTGTGTGTGTTAACAAAATAGTTGAAACGCTTTTTTTTCCCGATTACCAAGCTCTGTCAGCCTATTATTTAATACTGATAATGGGAAAGGCGGTGGCTGAATCGATAGAGAGGTGGCCTGCGATCCTGGCTGGGGCAGGGAACTGTTAAGGATTTTAATTTTATGAAACAAACTTTACTGATCTCCCAGAAGACCCGCCGATATTTCGTAAAAATACCTCTGCTAACACCAATACACCAATCTTGTATGAGATAGCCCTAGCAGGTAGGCCTATTCAATACTGACGATGGGCGTTAGGGCTGAGGTGGTGACAGGTGGAAGAGTATGGTACGGAGGACTACTGAGCCTTGGGCACAGGCTGTGAAGCCTGTGACCAGAATCGGACGCAATCGTACTAAATGCTCCCAACTTTCCAACTCGAATTCTTCCAGCTCCTTCTGGCACCTTGCCAAAAACCTTTCTAACAACTTTACCTCATCATCCTTCCCTCCTCTTTTCTATTCTGATGGCTTTGTGGCTATTTCAACTGATAAACAGATCTCTTTGCTAAGACTTTCTCCTCCAATTCCACCTTAGACGATTCTGGTGCTGTTCCTCCATCACTTCCCCCTTCTGACTTCCTCATGGATGATATTATAATTTCTTTAGCTGATGTATTTTCCGCTATCACTGGCCTCAGTACTAATAAGGCATATGGGCCTGATGGAGTCCCTCTTGTTGTCCTCAAGAACTGTGTTTCTGTGCTTACACCCTGCCTAGGTTAACTCTTTCGCCTTTGTCTGTCAACTTGCACCTTTCCTTCTTGCTGGAAGTTTGCTCTCACTCAGCCGGTTCCAAAGAAAGGTGACCATTCCCAACCCTCTAACTATCGTCCAATTGCTTTAACATCCTGTGTCTCAAAGTTTTCGAGTCTATTCTTAAGAGAAAAATTGTAAAGCATCTTTCCAATCACAACCTTCTTTCTGATGGTCAGTATGGGTTCCGTCAGGGACGCTCCACTGGCTATCTTCTCACCTACCTTTCAGACTCCAGGTCATCCTCCTTTCGGAACTTTGGCGAAAGTTTTGCTACCGCACTTGACATCTCAAAGGCTTTCGATAGAGTCTAGCATAAATCTTTAATTTCCAAACTGCCCTCTTACGGTTTCTATCATTCTATCTGTGCCTTCATTTATAGCTTCCTTTCCGGTCGTTCCACAGCCACTGTTGTAGAGAGCCATCGTTCTTCTCCTAGATCTATTAGCAGTGGTGTTCCTCAGGGCTCTGTCTTGTCACCAACTCTCTTCCTTTTATCCATCAATGACCTTCTAAGCTGTGTATCTAACCCTATCCACTCGTACGCTGATGACTCCACCCTTCACCTTTCCATTTGGTTCCTGCAACGTCCATCTCAGCAGTTACTTCAACAAACAAGGGTTGAGGCCATGGCACACCTAATGTCTGACTTGGCTCGCATCTCTGATTGGGGTAAAAATAATCTGGTTGTTTTTAATGCATCAAAAACTCAGTTTTTACACCTATCAACCCGACATAATCTTCCACAGGAGTACCCACTAATGCTTAATAATATCCAGCTCAAGCCTGCATCATCCTTGAACATGCTTGGGATTTCATTCACTCGGGACTTATCTTGGAAAAATCATCTTGCATCTCTTGTAAAATCTGCATCCAGGAGATTAGGTGTGCTAAGCCGACTCAGGGTCTTCTTTACCCCTGCACAGTTGTTGACTTTATACACGGGTTTTATTCACCCCTGTGTAGAGTACAACACAACACTCATGTGTGGGGAGGCTCCCTACATACAGCTCTTCTTAATAGGATGGAGTCAAAAACTTATCGTCTCATCAACTCTTCTTCTCTTACTGGCTCCCTCCAACCTTTGTCTCTTCGTTGCTCTGTTGCATCTTTATCTCTTTTCTATCGCTGCTTCAATGGTCGCTGCTCCTCTGAACTGTCTGGTTGCATCCCTCCACCTCTATGATGGGCGCGTAGCACCCGTCTAGCAACAAACTCTCATCCCTTTTCTGTCCAACTCTCTAATGCAAGAGTTAACAGTTACTCCCAGTGCTTCATTTATGCAACAGGTCAACTCTGGAACTGTCTCCCTCTGTTTGTATATTGTACTTCCTATGATTTCCAGTCTTTCAAACGCAGTGTTTCGAAGCATCTGGAAATCAATGGATCTTGAATTTGGCTTTCTTTTGTATTGTTTTTGTTTTTTCTTGGAAAGAACGGTTTGCGGACCCCAGGCCTTTGGTTCCTTCTTTCTTGCATAAAAAAAAGTGCAAAAATCATTGTGGTGTAAGTCTTTAGAGTGTTGTGGGAAAGGTAAATGGAAGAATTAGCTAAGAGAAGGCCATGGATATATTAGAAATGCTAGTGGGTGACAACCAAGATGTCTTTAGGGATGTAGAGGATGTGTTAATCAAATTCTTACAACTGTAGTATTTCTACTACAACAAAAACTAATACCATGCATACCTGCCCCATGTGGGGTCCCCCCCCTTCCCACATAGGACGCTGCCTTTAGGGGTTTCACTCGGCCCAAAAACTGTGAAGGATGCAGATCTCCCTCTGTACAAAATTTAGTGTTCTTAGGTAAAACCTAGGCAGCGCTACTCTGTTGCAACCCCTAGTCTGACCAAGCACATACCACCCACCTCCCTGCACACCTAAGTGCATAACTGCCCCCCCCCCGTATAAAACAGAGCCATTAAAACTTAAAAATTTCAGTAGTTTATTCAAGGTAATAATGAAGTTATGAGCAGATTTGATGAAATTATGATTCCTGCGTTTTTCATTTAGACAGCCATTTTTTTTATTATTACATAATAGGGACAGTCATGAAACTTCAAACATTTGTAGATTTTCATATAATCATTTATCATGAAGAATTTCTGCCTCCTAGGTGTAATAGTTGCAACGTTTTAATAGAAAAAAATGCAGTAAAATAATTAGCTTTATGCATTTTTGCCATTTCAAAATATTATATAATCTTATGGCATGCTAACTACCAAAAGGCACCAGGAGGCATAATAACACATATTCCTGGAGAATCTGAAGCCTGTACCTGTATTAGTTCCTAGCCCAGAAACAATCTTTTTGTTTTTTTACATTATTTAAAAAAACCTAAGACAGCATTCTACCTATCAGCAGGCATCAGTTCACCAAAAGACACAAAACCATGTAAGATTTCATCATTATATAACGAATATTTTCTGAGTTCTGACCGGAAAATTATATCTCTACGCTCAGCCAGCTGTCCTGCCACCTAGCCACCCTGCCTCCCAACTCTACGGACGGACATATATTGATCCCAATGATAACAACACCCTCCTCTAACTAAGTCACGTGGAGGGTACAAATGCATTGGGTCCTTCAGATTCCTTGCGCAGGTCACATTGAAATCTCCGAGAAAATTATTTCTTTTACTCTTTAATAACTATAAAGAAAGAAGAAAATATTTAAGACACAGCATTCTTACCTATCAAAAGGCACCAGTTTACCATAAGGTACTTGTACATACCTATGTGAAGTTTCATGCTTCTGTAAGAAATACTTTCTGTTCTGGCCCGGAAGCAAAATCTCTTCGCCACCTATTGATCTTGATTCCAGTGATATCAGTGCCCTCCTCTGACTTTGTCAGGTGGGGGGTAAAAATAAAAAATATATATGATCACACATGGCAGCACTAAATGGGATTGCTAATCAAATTGGGAGGAGGGGGGCTCGAGGGTTTCACCTTGTCTAACGTTTGGTCCGGCTGGGGTTTACCACTGTGAAAAATTTTGTTTTCTTATGTGCTCCTGGTCGCTCCGGGTCGCTAGAAAACAAATTTATAAGAAATTCTTCCTCGTTCTCATCCTTCTCCTCCTCCTCTTCCTGGAGCTTGGAAAAGTACCGTGCCTGTCCCCCACAGTGGAGTGGGGATAAGAAAGCAGCCCTTAATTCACACCATTAAATCAGCATAAAAGAGACTAACCTATCACAAGCTTTCTCACAGGATACTGTAACAAGGTGTAATGCATCGATCGGCTTATAACGCAATTTTGAATAACAAATAAAAAGAAAACTGATTTCTGTGTGTTGGGCTACCAGTTATTTGCATGTACTTCATAAGCCATCTTTTTGATGAAACATAAGGTATACTATTTGTCCCAGGACTAATACTAGCAGTAGTAGTAGTAGTAGTAATAGTAGTAGTAGTAGTAGAAGTAGTAATAGTAGTAGTAGTAGTAGCAGTACTTAGTAGCAGTAGTAGCAGCAGCAGCAGTAGTAGACCGACCCTGGCGTGTCTGACTGAGTAGACTCATCAACCCCAAGCAAACAGTTACCCCTGCAGTGCTATCCTGTGCAGTGAACCAATGTTTCTTTGCAGCAGACAGACCCTCACTACAACAAGGCGTGGGAAAGAGCGTGAAGGCTTGATTCTTGGATGGACACAGTATTTATGTCTCTCCACGCAATTAGCTGTGGCACCGTTTTAGGTTCCACGCCACCCCGTTATTTGGTTATATAGTTACCACCCAACGTTGTACGAATAAATGGTGCCCAGAGTTACAGAAAACTATTAGATTGTCACTCACTGTAGTCACCTTAAGGCAAAGATACATCAAGTGGGTGGTTGGTGGACTTCCCCACCTACCTCACACCACTGGTAATACACATAACTGGCAGTATCATAAAAGAATGACAAAGTGACAGTACCCGTATAGCCCATCTGTCTATCCAAAACGATCCTAAAAATCTTGAGAGGTACCGTGTTCATGGCGCTATTTATTGACTGTCAGCCTTACTGCGACAAAAATGCCTTCTCTTCTTTCTCAGAGTGGCCCACACACGTTCTTGAAAATTTGCTAGACATGCTGACATTTTTGTTTTCTGCACGCCACCGCAGAATGTTAACAATCACAAGAATTATTGTTCAAACGAGAGCAGCGTGAGAAGCCACAACCAGCGGTAGTAGGGGTGTAGAGCACAACACCAAATCTCTGTTATTTCGGATACGTTTAAAGCTACTGTATGCCGTTGGGAAGAAACAGGTGTTATTTAAGTGACTTTTCATAAAATTTGCTATGTTTAAAAAAGAAAAGTTATACCAAGCCCTAAACTGAGTTAGTCCGGAATCTGCCTGTGCTACAGCTGATTTAAGGACATCGTCGGAAAGCTTTCGGATAAATAGCAGTAGGTGTTACAGATTTTTCTATTTCAAAAAATCGCCACCACATTGCTGGAAAATGTCAGAAAGCATCATAGTAACAAAACTAGGTTGTCAGAAGTTACTGAAGCAATAACGGATCGAAGCACATTATTCGCATTTGAAAGCTTGCGAAAACGTCATTTGTGTCGCATAATTGGGTAGCTTCACAATTCGACACCCTACTGATGAGAAGAGCTTAAGAGCGACAATGAGCACCTAACTCGGGGTTATATAAAAAACTACCGAATCTATTGGGGATCAACGCACATGGATGCAGAGTGTTTGAAGAGGTATTAGGTGCTCCTTCAGTGACTGTTTCTCGAAGCTCGTCGCTGTAATTTGCTGAAAATACTCGAAAAGCACCAGACTGAGCACCGAAGCTGGATTGTCTCAGAAATCTTTAAAGCCAGAAGGAATCTACACACATCAAAACATTAGCAGTCATGATCGCTTGTACACTTTCTACGTGTCCAAATGCAAAGGCTTGTAACTTCATTGAACCTCATTTCACTGTTTCAGAACGGTATTACGTAACTCACACAGAGAGCAACTTGATATGAATTTCAAATCCCTTTGAGCGTCTGTTCACTGTTTTAGAATCATTTATACAAAGTAACAATTGCATTTTTATATCCTTTTAAGCTTGAGTTCGGTAATCCAAAGCTATAGGCTACACACAACCTACTGTACACTGATAGTTTTTGGAATACCTATGAAAATCATTTGTCTTGTAATTAGAACGATACTGAATATTGAATGCATGAAAATTAGAACCACGAGATAATTACAATCATAAATACATACTAACAGTATTATAGCCTGTAGGAATATACGGCCTAGGCCATTTTACCTTTCAATGTGGCATCTAGCTTATGTCACATTATATCCGGCTGTTAACAGGGTAAAGGTGTTTAATTTGGCCTTTTACATCAGTTAATGCAGATCGTCATGTAAGTCTGACGAAGGTGTATTTAGATTTTTTTTTTTCCAGGGGAGGGGGAGGGGTTACATGTTATGAAGTTTGTAAATATAAGCACAAACTTCCTAAAATATTCAGTCATAGAGGCGAACATTCCGTATGGGCAATAAATCACTGAAGCCATGTACAAATTGCAGTTTTATTGGTTCAGTGGTAATTAAGATACTGACTGACAGCTGCCATTAACTTGTGACTTACAGTGTAACAGTGTGACTGTTCCGTGTATTTTGACACTGACCTGTGTCAGTTTGTGATTGATCTGAAACTTGTATTCGTGTGGCATTGACACGTGACTGTTATATGTAGTGTGGCACTGACCCATAACATTCATATGTAGCATGACGATGTCCTCTGTATGTAATGCGACACTGACTGGACTTGAATGTCGAGTAACACCGACTCATGACTTATATGTAATGTGAAAATGACCTGTGACTACTGTGTGTAATGTACTACTGACCTGTAACTGTGAGTGTGACCCGCTGTGACCATGATGGTGAGGCCTTGAAATGGACCTTACACCTGTAGCTGCCTTCGTCCCTGCCCTTGACGCCCTGTATGACCAAATGACTAGGTGACCCTGAAATGTCGAACCAGGCCCGCTGCTTCACACTCCCGCCACCCCACACCGCCTCGTCCCCCCACTGGTGCTGCTTCCCTGCCTCGCTGTCACGCCCCCGGGAGTCGTAACTGCAAGGGAGACATCAGGCTCAGACTGAGGCTTCACCCGTGCATGTGGATGGGACTGAGGTATTATAGTCTAGAAGAATATACAGCCAAGGCCATTTTAACTCCCAAAGTGGCACCAAGCTTATGTCATCCTACATCCGGCTGTTAGCATGGCAAACGTGTAAGATCTGGTCTTTTACGCCGATTAATGCAGACATATTCACGTAACGCTTATGAAGGTATGTTTATGGAGGGGGAAAAAAGTTAGATTACCATTCCATTGCTACTACTTCACAATTAAGGAATGTCCGTTACTTGCCTCCCTGGTGCACCATAACAGAGAATATCATTTGCATGGAAAAATACCAAGCCTTCCACAGCTTAGAAATATTAGCCAGCATGGGAGAATGATCCAACGTTGCTTAACTTCGCTGATCGGACGGGAAGCGGTGTACTCTGGTTAGTACTTGCATGGGTGACCGCCTGGGAACACCAGATGCTGTTGGCATCCCTACGTGTCAAGTCGGGTTGGTGGAGGATTAGTGCCCCTCCCTGTAAAACAATTAACTCTAAGCCCTTGGCCACCCCGTTTGGGATACATGGCGTCTTGCAATGAATGAATGAATGAATGAATGGGAGAATGAAGGGTAAAAATGATGAAATATTTCGATTATGATACCCAACTGTACACCATCTGTTCCTGTATGGAGGGTATGTGGATCTAGTACCACTTTGATGCCCAGTTTTCGATATATAAAAAAAAAAAGAAAGAAAAAAACATTTTAACCAGAATAATAAGGTAGTTTGACAGTAGTTTCATCAGTCAGTACGCTAGCTCCAAATGAAGCAAATTCATATATTACTTGTGATCAATAGCACCCTCGGTATCAGGATTATGCTTTGACTGTTACCATATAAATATAAAATTATTTTTATTTTGATATTCTAAAGTTCTTGATAGATTTAGTAAATAATCAAATGGCTGCATGTAGTTCTTCACCACCAGTTATGGTGTTTAAGTGGTGTCTGGGTCATGAAGAAATGGTGTTTGTGTGTAAGAAATATGACAGACATAACAGGTTCCACACAGCAGTACCAGCTGCCTCCCTTTAACCCTTTCTGGTCGGAACACTGTTTTATTTTAGATAACGCCTGACTGTTTCATTCTAAAACGAATGAGTGTTTTATGTACTAAAAAAGTTGCTCTTTCCAGGAAATAAACTGGAAGAGCCAAAGCCAAGATTCATTCATTTGGGGAAGCCTGGACACGTTACGCTTTCTAAACAAGAGGTAACAGGCAGACTGAAATACTCGGCCTGCAGTCCTGATGGACCCAGGTTCGAATCCCGGCTGGGGCAGGGAACAGTTTAAGGATTTGAATTTCATAAAAAAGCAGACTTTCCTGATCTACCAGATGACCCGCCGACATGTCGTAAAAATACCCCCGCTAATACCAATACACCAGTCCTGTATGAGACAACCCTAGCATTTATTCAATATGGACGGTGGGTGTTAGTGCCGAAGTGGTGACATGTGGAGGTGTAGGAGGACTACTGGGCCTTGGGATAGGCTTACTGCCCCCGAGATACAGGTTCTGAAGCCTTTGCCCAGAGTCGGACACATAAAAAAAAAATAAAAATAAAAAAAAAATACATGAAGGAATGAGTGTAACGGTTAACTCGTTTATAGGGACCTGTACAGAAAAAAAAAAAGGTGAGAGTAAACTTCAAGGCTGCTGCGCGATAACTAAAATCGGAGAAAGAAACAAGCAGTCATTTAAGAACAATGATCACTGAAGCAGCGGTAATACTGGGTTAGAGATGCAACGCTGCGGCAAAGAAAGAGGTTGAAGAGAGTAAGCTGGAGAAGATGAGCTGATGAGGCGCAGTGTGTTTGCTTCCACCCCTTTTCTTGAAAAGTTGTATGTGATGACACCCCCCCCCCCATCCTCCATTTGAAGCAGCAGTTGACACACGAGGAATAAGGTTCTTGTACAACGGCAAAAATGCAAGTAAATAAAGTACAGTGTGTATGAAGCACATCCATCTCTGGAAAGGGGCTTTATGTGGGAAGTAATGTGATTGTTCTAATTAATCTATTTAGACTGAGGAGGATATATTCATTTCATTCGCGCTAACACTTTCTTATTCAAATTATACATGAAAGGGTTCTTGCATTCCATATCTTACTCTTCCATTACTAAAAGTTGCCCCTAAAATAAGTAACATAGCCAGGAAATGGGAAAAATTAAAAGGAAATTACGTCTTCGTGCTGAAATTGAAATACCCCATCACTCTAGAACAACGTCCATTCTCTATTAGTACGCTGACATTATGGAGAACTGTTAGTTCCCGATACTACTCTCCCTCGCAGAGAAATTCTGTTCCTGCAAGGAACTTCACGTAACTGTTACAGTTACTGTTCTGCACTTGAAAATTTCATGGACTTGTCAGTATGAACCTCTGACTGTCAAAGCATATGGTCTATGCACTACAGATATTACCTCGATGAAGATGACCTTAAAACTTTCAAGATCATGATTGTTCTAGTTCTCCACTACAGCTGACACCAGTTGATTTTATTCAACTAACACTTAATCCTCTCAAATTCTTGACTACACCGATATTCTAATATAAGTAATGCCAGAGTAATGTATTCAGCTGACAGTGTCAGACGAGCCTGAGACAGTCAACGGCCCATTAAGATTTCTGAAAGTATCATGTGGCCTTTTTTTTTTTGTAAATCATTTCAGTATCCAATAAAGAGGGATTATGAGGGATGGTAAGTGTGCATTGAAAAATGTTTCAGCTTACAGTAAGTTAAATTGCACCTATGGGGGCTTCACTCCTAAATATTACTGCACCATGGGTTTGGATGGTAACGTAGTGGAATATCTTTTACAATACTCATCGCTGTAGAACTCCATCTGACTACACTAGTTACACAAACTTAACTCTTTCATGAGTTTTTTTTTTTTTTTTTTAATCTGCGTTTGGACGATTTTATTCAATAGGAGAACTTTGGTATGATCGTTTCTTTTGTTGTATTTTCTATTATGGCTACCACCAAAAGATATTAACCTTATGAGAGGCCTCGTGCAGTGAAATGGGTAACAATGATAAAGAGTAAGGTGCAGAATTATACAACAAACTTAACATTACATGCACAGATATAATTTGTCTAGGCTTCTTGTCTCCTTCAGCACAGCGGAGGGTCTGAATTCAATTGTTTTGTTAGATCCAAGTTAGAAATGGCATACAAGTACCCTTGTTGCTTTAAAAATAAGATTAAACTAATAATTTATTGACTGCAACATTGGCAATTTATTCTGGTTTGGAAAGTTCCCTCTTATTTTTTAGTCTGTGCTATATCTCGTTTTTGCAGATTTTTAAGAGAGGCAGTTTTATTATTTTCTTTTTATGTCCGACTTGAGCAAAACCTTGAGCGTCCGTTCCCTAAGGCCTAGCAGACTTCTTGCGAGTCACACACTCAAAAATGTCAGCACTAGGAAGCCATTACCCACCGTCCATATTCAATACGTGCTGGGACTTTCTTATTCTAGGATGAAGCAAAGGCACAAGCGGAGGTGTTTTTATGACATGCCTGTGAGGCTAACTGAAGATGAGTAAAAGCCTCACCTTAACTATATTAAAAGCACGTCATTGTCTCCTACCCAAGCCTGGCGTCGAAAAGCGAGTTACTTTAGGCAACAGAAAACTTCTCTAACGTCTTGATCACGAAGCGATTATTTAAATGTAATATTGTGGCCGTCCAATCAGTGGTGTCTGTAAGGGCAAATGTGGCATATAAATAGCAGCGAAAGTTCAAGGTGGTCTGTATATTGCAGCGACACGCGATGGAAGAGTTGGAAAGCTTTTCGCACAAGTAGTTTGACAGCATGAGGAAACTACGTAAAGATCTGGTACTACTAATGATAAACTCGTAACCATGTGAATTTTTAATGCGGAGGAAAAAGAACCCAAAGACAGGATGGACGTTTGCAAAAATCAGAGAAAAAGCGAACCCCTTCAAGATTCGTAAGAGATTGAAGGGGTAGTCAGTGTGGCAGAAGTGGAAAAGAATATTACTTAACTTGAGAGAGAGAGAGAGAGAGAGAGAGAGAGAGAGAGAGAGAGAGAGAGAGAGAGAGAGAGAGAGAGAGAGAGAGAGACTTTTCCTGGTAGTCATACACTGGTCATTGGCTCATGCAGATTAACTTGGCTTGGATTCTAGGCTGACGGCTACTGTGTCACGATGATTAAGATGTGATTGTTTACCTAGTTTTTAGAGAACCAAAAGGGTCACTAATTGGAACACTTTTCAGTTGGATTGTTCCGCTAATCATCGATACCGCTGATAATAATATCTTGGTCCATTAAAGTAAACTTAATGCTTTATAAACCCTATCATTGCTGATTATATTTGATGCTAGTTACTGATTACTGAACACACGAGTTGCAGCGAACAACAGACCTCTTATTGTGACGTGGAGAATAGTCATGTATGGCCAATTTAATTCTAAAAGACTCTCCTAGCCTTCATATGACCGGCTGAAGATGGAAAAAAAGAATACGTACACCGAATTCAAGAGGTGAACCTTTCAGTCCGATTACTTTTTTTTTTTTTTTTTTTTTTTTTTTTATAGACTTGGTGCCTCCAAACGATATGAATCAGTTTTCAAGCTCCTAGGGAAGATCAGGTTAACGAAGATTTTACCTAACGACTCCCGTTCAAAAAGTTAAATCGAAGGTGATTAAAAGTCTTAACGAAGATTATACCAAAGGACTCCCGCTCAGAAAGCTACCGAATGTGATTAAAATCGTCTGCTACTATAATAATAAGTGGGAAAAAGTACTCAGAGTGCAACACCCGTGCCTCCAACTGGTCTGAGGGTCGAATATTTGAATTTGCCCTGTAACCTTGATTTTTGACAGGTTAATCGCAAAGTCCAAGTCCTTCATTCTTATTAGTTATTTTATTCATACATAGAGAAATGGGATCATGCTTCACAATGTTCCGTGACCTTGACCTTTATCTAATTGCTGTTGAACCTGAATATTATTGTTCATGCCTGATCCCTAAGTTTTCCACTAGGTTTGGGTCAACTCATATAAAAACTGAATTAACATTCCTCTGTCACCCTGGACTTTAACCTTTCCATGTGACATCGTCCTTTGACTGTTCTTACAATCGAAATGCTTTTATTCTTGCCTTATCCTCAACACTTCTTGCAAGCTTGGTCTAAATCAGAGAAAAACTGTTTTAGCTCACGCTGCTATGTGGCCCACACTACTCGTATTGACCTATTGTTCTAATAAAGAGGGGGAGGGAAAAAAAAAAATATTTATGAGTGGATCCTCAACCCGTCCACCAAGTGTGCCTGAAACTGGTTCAAAACTGTTTATTTTGTTAAACACATTCGATTCGAAGTTCGAATTAATCCAGTGACCTTGACCTTTGATAACTGTTATCAATATTTCGTACTGAATTACTTCATTCTTTCCTTACCTTCAACCCTTCCCCCAAGTTCAGTCTAAATACAACAAGCCGGTAGGCGGTGATGGCTAGCTCTAAGGGTACATTTGAATTTTAGCTGCTGCTGTTCAGCCTGTACACACACGGGAGGAACTTATTTAATTAGTCTAAAAATACCATCTCTCGCCTCACTTTGGACACAAACTAAAACATCCGAAAACAGAAATAACTCCATACTTGCATAAACACATTAAACATAGAACATAGAGGAGTTTGGAAGGATGTGTGAAAGAAGGAAATTGAAAGTAAATGAGAATAAGAGTAAAGTGATGAAGTGTATGAGATTGATAGATGGCAGGGGGATGAATATATTTTTGAATGGTGAGTTGCTTGAGGAGGTAGGTTGTTTTAAATATCTAGGGTCACATGTTGCTGTGGATGGAAGAATAGATGCAGAAGTGAAGTCTAGAATAAAAATGAAGTAGGAAAGGTGCTGGGAGGAATGAAAAAAGTGTTTAAATGTCGTTCGCTTAGAATGGATGTAAAGTGAAGGCTGTATGAGGGTGTTGTGGTACCGACTGTGTTATATGGGGCTGAAACATGGAATATGGGTGTAGCAGAGAGGAAAAGTTTGAATGTAATGGAGATGAGGTGTCTCAGGAGTATGTGTGGAGTGACGCGTATGGATCGAGTGCGAAATGATGAAGTGCGAAGAACTGGAGTTGTTCGGGAGATGGCTGGTAGAGTTGAGCAGAGGGTGTTGCGATGGTTTGGGCATATGGAGAGAATGGATAACGAGCGATTGGTGAAAAAGATAACTAGATCTGATGTGAGAGGTGTAAGGCCGAGAGGAAGACCACGAATAGGATGGATGGACAGTGTGAAGAGAGCGTTGGATGCGAGAGGGATGTCTGTTGAGCAAGGAAGAGTGGCTGTGCGTGACAGAAATAAATGGAGAGAAATTGTGAATGAATAAGTGAAGACGCAGCCCTGAGGGGATATTCTCCCACATTTGGTCTGATCAGCTAGTCAGGTCAGGTGCGGGTAAGGGGATGGGTGTGTTATGATGTGGCAGGGGTAAACCAGTTCTGCTGTCGGGCCCTGCTGCGGATGTCACTGATTACATTGCGCAGTTGACCCTTATGCGGTGTGGTGCGGTGAGGATCTGTCCGTTCTCTCCTTTGGGGCAAAGATGCGAATGAATGTGTTTGAATGGATGAGTAAATGGGGAGTGTGTCGTCCTGTCTCAGCTACCTCCCTTTCCTTGGGGGAAGCAGCCTAGGTATATAGATAGATAGATATATACCGACACCTTCCATATTATGTACTGAATTTGTCTGCAATATAAATACCTAGTCATTTCAAATCATTTCAGCACCATTGAAATTTTGAGGGGGTGAAAATATGGATATTTCTTGGCGCAATGCTCTTTCACTTCTCTACTTCTCACCGGCGTGTACACAGTCACTGTGTGATTTTTTTTTTCCACGCTTCATTGCGAAGCATAGGATAGATTTAGGATGCTAAAAGTTGCACTGCCAGGTGTGCCACACGCTTCTCTTCAATTTGGTAAAAAGAAATCAATTTTCGACATTTGAAAAAATGGTGCCGAGGCCGCCCACTGGGTCCCGAAAACTTCCGGACCCACGGCCACGGAGGGGCAAAGGGGGCCGTTGCTCAGCAACGAGTAGCTGCCCAGCAACCAAAACTTTGCCGACACAACTAGGTCATTGGCTGGTCAGTGTGTCCAGGTTTGGTCGGAAAGCTAACTCTGAAGAGTAAAAGTGCTTGCAACAATTAAATAAGAAAGAAATAATACAAGAAAAACTACAAGAAAGAAACGGCTACTAACAATAAGGGCAGCATCGGGCTGGCCAATAGAACTTCTTGAAGTTGATTTTGCTTAATAAAACTTTGACCTAACATCGTGACACCGTTCTTCGAGAGCGAGAGCGAGTGCTTATATACGATATCTTACCTATATATTTATTTATATGCATATCTATCAGTCTATCTATTTATCTGTCTTTCTATCTATCTATCTATTTATCTATATCTATCTGCCTATACATATATATATATATATTTAAAAAATAAAGTCGTACTGAAATGCCCAGGCCACTTAGCACTTTCACTGTCAGAAAACCTCTCACATACTACTCCAGCGACTTTATTAGACATAGGATCCTAAGTGTTAATGCGGCCACAGTTAACCCTCTCATGGAGGGAGGAAATTTTTTTCTCCTAACTAACGCTAAACGATTTTATTCAGTTTGTAGTGAGTTATAGGATCCCGAGAGTCAGATCAGTTCAAGTCAGTTCAAGGTCATTCAGGAACAGTGAGATCTATGTACAGCATTTTCCAGTTAGGTTCACCAGTGCATTATCAAGTTCATTCATGTCCCTCTCGTTCATCCTGGACCTGTCATATCAAGTAATATAATTGTAGGGCTATTCTAGATCAGTTCAATCGCATTAGGGTCATTCAACAGCATTTAAGTTAATCAGGTTTACGTCCTTCCTGGCCATGTAGATTGAAACAGGTTCATCACATCATTCAGCCTGTCAGGTCACTCCCGCGTCATTCAGTTTGCTATAATAATTCAGGCAACTTTACATCCAGTCATATCCATCCAGGTCAGCATACGTTCATTTCATTATTCTAGTACCTTCCAGCCATAACCAGAGCTGTTTCAGCCATTTTTTTTAAATCTTTTCAGATCACGATAAGTTCGTCAGGTCAATATAAATTAATTCATATCATACGTGGAAGTTGAGTTCCAAAAATAAGCCAAGCTGGTGCCGTGCACCAGATTTATCAAATCGGCTCCGGCCACACTAACCCCATGAGGATAAAATGACCTCGGTCAATATAAATCCCGGATATATTTTAGACAGGCCAGACTCAATCCTCGGAATTAAAACGGATTTGGCAAGAATAACCTTCCCCCTCCCACCTCCCAGGTCAGAATACACCAGTTGTGCAGTAATCATCCTAGGGTAAACTTTTATGTGTGAATTCGTTTTAATATACTAGTGCTCGCGGAATAAAAGCGGGTGTTATTCTTTGAGCGTTCTTTGTGTGTGTGTGTGTGTGTGTGTGTGTGTGTGTGTGTGTGTGTGTGTGTGTGTGTGTGTGTGTGTGTGTGTGTGTGCGCGTGCGTGTGTGTGTGTGTGTGTGTGTGTGTGTGTGTGTGTGTGTGTGTGTGTGTGTGTGTGTTTTTATTAACAAAATAGCAGTTGCGATGTGAATTTCGAGACGCATTGAACGTCTGCCAACGAGTAAACTTTTCATTTTTTTTAGTGCAGAAGTTTGAAGGCTAATGTCACAGGGAAAGAATTATGATAAGCTTTACCCAATTTATACTTTTTTTTTTTTTTCAATTGTTGGGGTAAGGACATGAAAATAAAGATTCGAGTTTGAGAACAGTCAAAGGTCAAGGTCACAGTAAAAGGGTCAAATTTGAACCAGACTTTGTAGAAGGGTTAGGACAGGAAAATACAGAGGGATTAAAGTTTGAGAACAATCATCAAAGGTCAAGATCACATTTCAGAGTCAAAATTCGACCGAAGTACCTGTTTGTGAACAAACTAAAATAGTTATGTCCGGAACTGGATTAATTTGGTGGATGAGTTTAAGATCATTCATGTGAGTGACCTATTTTTTAAACAACAGGTCAAAGGTGAAAGTTGTATGGCAAGGCCAACCTAAAAAGGCTGTACCCAATATTTCTGTTCAGATTAAAACACAAAACAAATAAATTACATTTTAAGAACAATCAATTTAAGGTCTAGGCCACAGGGAAAGGTCAGATGACAGTGCCACTAAGCAAAGTCAACTCAAACGGTTTTCATCTTATTTGAACCTATGTCAGTGAGAGATTAAAGGTTAATAAAAAAAATGAAGTCATTTGGCTTTGAGAGTAATCTGTCGAAGGTCATGGTCAGAGGACGAAGTCAAATATTCGCCACTTAGACCTTTTGTTGGGCTCGAGTGTTGCACGCTCTGAGTGCGTCTTACTGAATTTCAAATATCTTTGTTGTGTGATCAGACTTTATTATTTATTTTTTTTTTCATTTCATTCTGTCACAAATTAATGCTTTCTATTAACCGGACTTTAGTTTCTTTGGTATCTTATTTGACCTGGAAATTTGGGAAGGCTTTGTATTTCAGGCAGATTGTAAAAATAGAACAGCATAAAACCCAGTATAAAAACCCATTCATATATGTACGAAACTTTAACAGTCATAGCCATATTCTAGCAAAACTTTCCTCAGCTCTTAACGAAATTTAACCCTACAGAATCCGTGAAGGCACGTCCTCCAGTCTTAACCTCGGTATTCTTCAGTCCTAACTTGGGCATTCTTCATTTCCAACATGGACATTCTTCAGCTTTAACATGGGCATTCATCAGTTCAAACCTGGGTACTCCTCCACCTAATCTGGACATTCTTCGGTCCTGACTTTTGCCTTCTTCGGTAATAATCTGCACATTCTTCGATCCTAAGCTGGTTTTGCTAAAAGCGTTATTTGCTGGCATTACACAAACCAAACTTGACCGGACATGGGCAACAAAACTGCCACAGCCTCCATTGTATACCGTATATTTTTATCGTGCACCGTTTTCATTCCAAAACTTGGCAGTCTTTGGTCCTACTCTAGGTAATCATCGATAGTAACTGAAGTAATGGTGACAATTATTAAACTTACAATGAAATTTTATGTATTCGGGCGCTCACTCGGTGAGACTGATCGTTATGTTTGGAGAAATGTGTGTGTGTGTGTGTGTGTGTGTGTGTTAACAAAATAGTTGAAACGCTTTTTTTTCCCGATTACCAAGCTCTGTCAGCCTATTATTTAATACTGATAATGGGAAAGGCGGTGGCTGAATCGATAGAGAGGTGGCCTGCGATCCTGGCTGGGGCAGGGAACTGTTAAGGATTTTAATTTTATGAAACAAACTTTACTGATCTCCCAGAAGACCCGCCGATATTTCGTAAAAATACCTCTGCTAACACCAATACACCAATCTTGTATGAGATAGCCCTAGCAGGTAGGCCTATTCAATACTGACGATGGGCGTTAGGGCTGAGGTGGTGACAGGTGGAAGAGTATGGTACGGAGGACTACTGAGCCTTGGGCACAGGCTGTGAAGCCTGTGACCAGAATCGGACGCAATCGTACTAAATGCTCCCAACTTTCCAACTCGAATTCTTCCAGCTCCTTCTGGCACCTTGCCAAAAACCTTTCTAACAACTTTACCTCATCATCCTTCCCTCCTCTTTTCTATTCTGATGGCTTTGTGGCTATTTCAACTGATAAACAGATCTCTTTGCTAAGACTTTCTCCTCCAATTCCACCTTAGACGATTCTGGTGCTGTTCCTCCATCACTTCCCCCTTCTGACTTCCTCATGGATGATATTATAATTTCTTTAGCTGATGTATTTTCCGCTATCACTGGCCTCAGTACTAATAAGGCATATGGGCCTGATGGAGTCCCTCTTGTTGTCCTCAAGAACTGTGTTTCTGTGCTTACACCCTGCCTAGGTTAACTCTTTCGCCTTTGTCTGTCAACTTGCACCTTTCCTTCTTGCTGGAAGTTTGCTCTCACTCAGCCGGTTCCAAAGAAAGGTGACCATTCCCAACCCTCTAACTATCGTCCAATTGCTTTAACATCCTGTGTCTCAAAGTTTTCGAGTCTATTCTTAAGAGAAAAATTGTAAAGCATCTTTCCAATCACAACCTTCTTTCTGATGGTCAGTATGGGTTCCGTCAGGGACGCTCCACTGGCTATCTTCTCACCTACCTTTCAGACTCCAGGTCATCCTCCTTTCGGAACTTTGGCGAAAGTTTTGCTACCGCACTTGACATCTCAAAGGCTTTCGATAGAGTCTAGCATAAATCTTTAATTTCCAAACTGCCCTCTTACGGTTTCTATCATTCTATCTGTGCCTTCATTTATAGCTTCCTTTCCGGTCGTTCCACAGCCACTGTTGTAGAGAGCCATCGTTCTTCTCCTAGATCTATTAGCAGTGGTGTTCCTCAGGGCTCTGTCTTGTCACCAACTCTCTTCCTTTTATCCATCAATGACCTTCTAAGCTGTGTATCTAACCCTATCCACTCGTACGCTGATGACTCCACCCTTCACCTTTCCATTTGGTTCCTGCAACGTCCATCTCAGCAGTTACTTCAACAAACAAGGGTTGAGGCCATGGCACACCTAATGTCTGACTTGGCTCGCATCTCTGATTGGGGTAAAAATAATCTGGTTGTTTTTAATGCATCAAAAACTCAGTTTTTACACCTATCAACCCGACATAATCTTCCACAGGAGTACCCACTAATGCTTAATAATATCCAGCTCAAGCCTGCATCATCCTTGAACATGCTTGGGATTTCATTCACTCGGGACTTATCTTGGAAAAATCATCTTGCATCTCTTGTAAAATCTGCATCCAGGAGATTAGGTGTGCTAAGCCGACTCAGGGTCTTCTTTACCCCTGCACAGTTGTGGACTTTATACACGGGTTTTATTCACCCCTGTGTAGAGTACAACACAACACTCATGTGTGGGGAGGCTCCCTACATACAGCTCTTCTTAATAGGATGGAGTCAAAAACTTATCGTCTCATCAACTCTTCTTCTCTTACTGGCTCCCTCCAACCTTTGTCTCTTCGTTGCTCTGTTGCATCTTTATCTCTTTTCTATCGCTGCTTCAATGGTCGCTGCTCCTCTGAACTGTCTGGTTGCATCCCTCCACCTCTATGATGGGCGCGTAGCACCCGTCTAGCAACAAACTCTCATCCCTTTTCTGTCCAACTCTCTAATGCAAGAGTTAACAGTTACTCCCAGTGCTTCATTTATGCAACAGGTCAACTCTGGAACTGTCTCCCTCTGTTTGTATATTGTACTTCCTATGATTTCCAGTCTTTCAAACGCAGTGTTTCGAAGCATCTGGAAATCAATGGATCTTGAATTTGGCTTTCTTTTGTATTGTTTTTGTTTTTTCTTGGAAAGAACGGTTTGCGGACCCCAGGCCTTTGGTTCCTTCTTTCTTGCATAAAAAAAAGTGCAAAAATCATTGTGGTGTAAGTCTTTAGAGTGTTGTGGGAAAGGTAAATGGAAGAATTAGCTAAGAGAAGGCCATGGATATATTAGAAATGCTAGTGGGTGACAACCAAGATGTCTTTAGGGATGTAGAGGATGTGTTAATCAAATTCTTACAACTGTAGTATTTCTACTACAACAAAAACTAATACCATGCATACCTGCCCCATGTGGGGTCCCCCCCCTTCCCACATAGGACGCTGCCTTTAGGGGTTTCACTCGGCCCAAAAACTGTGAAGGATGCAGATCTCCCTCTGTACAAAATTTAGTGTTCTTAGGTAAAACCTAGGCAGCGCTACTCTGTTGCAACCCCTAGTCTGACCAAGCACATACCACCCACCTCCCTGCACACCTAAGTGCATAACTGCCCCCCCCCCCCCGTATAAAACAGAGCCATTAAAACTTAAAAATTTCAGTAGTTTATTCAAGGTAATAATGAAGTTATGAGCAGATTTGATGAAATTATGATTCCTGCGTTTTTCATTTAGACAGCCATTTTTTTTATTATTACATAATAGGGACAGTCATGAAACTTCAAACATTTGTAGATTTTCATATAATCATTTATCATGAAGAATTTCTGCCTCCTAGGTGTAATAGTTGCAACGTTTTAATAGAAAAAAATGCAGTAAAATAATTAGCTTTATGCATTTTTGCCATTTCAAAATATTATATAATCTTATGGCATGCTAACTACCAAAAGGCACCAGGAGGCATAATAACACATATTCCTGGAGAATCTGAAGCCTGTACCTGTATTAGTTCCTAGCCCAGAAACAATCTTTTTGTTTTTTTACATTATTTAAAAAAACCTAAGACAGCATTCTACCTATCAGCAGGCATCAGTTCACCAAAAGACACAAAACCATGTAAGATTTCATCATTATATAACGAATATTTTCTGAGTTCTGACCGGAAAATTATATCTCTACGCTCAGCCAGCTGTCCTGCCACCTAGCCACCCTGCCTCCCAACTCTACGGACGGACATATATTGATCCCAATGATAACAACACCCTCCTCTAACTAAGTCACGTGGAGGGTACAAATGCATTGGGTCCTTCAGATTCCTTGCGCAGGTCACATTGAAATCTCCGAGAAAATTATTTCTTTTACTCTTTAATAACTATAAAGAAAGAAGAAAATATTTAAGACACAGCATTCTTACCTATCAAAAGGCACCAGTTTACCATAAGGTACTTGTACATACCTATGTGAAGTTTCATGCTTCTGTAAGAAATACTTTCTGTTCTGGCCCGGAAGCAAAATCTCTTCGCCACCTATTGATCTTGATTCCAGTGATATCAGTGCCCTCCTCTGACTTTGTCAGGTGGGGGGTAAAAATAAAAAATATATATGATCACACATGGCAGCACTAAATGGGATTGCTAATCAAATTGGGAGGAGGGGGGGCTCGAGGGTTTCACCTTGTCTAACGTTTGGTCCGGCTGGGGTTTACCACTGTGAAAAATTTTGTTTTCTTATGTGCTCCTGGTCGCTCCGGGTCGCTAGAAAACAAATTTATAAGAAATTCTTCCTCGTTCTCATCCTTCTCCTCCTCCTCTTCCTGGAGCTTGGAAAAGTACCGTGCCTGTCCCCCACAGTGGAGTGGGGATAAGAAAGCAGCCCTTAATTCACACCATTAAATCAGCATAAAAGAGACTAACCTATCACAAGCTTTCTCACAGGATACTGTAACAAGGTGTAATGCATCGATCGGCTTATAACGCAATTTTGAATAACAAATAAAAAGAAAACTGATTTCTGTGTGTTGGGCTACCAGTTATTTGCATGTACTTCATAAGCCATCTTTTTGATGAAACATAAGGTATACTATTTGTCCCAGGACTAATACTAGCAGTAGTAGTAGTAGTAGTAATAGTAGTAGTAGTAGTAGAAGTAGTAATAGTAGTAGTAGTAGTAGCAGTACTTAGTAGCAGTAGTAGCAGCAGCAGCAGTAGTAGACCGACCCTGGCGTGTCTGACTGAGTAGACTCATCAACCCCAAGCAAACAGTTACCCCTGCAGTGCTATCCTGTGCAGTGAACCAATGTTTCTTTGCAGCAGACAGACCCTCACTACAACAAGGCGTGGGAAAGAGCGTGAAGGCTTGATTCTTGGATGGACACAGTATTTATGTCTCTCCACGCAATTAGCTGTGGCACCGTTTTAGGTTCCACGCCACCCCGTTATTTGGTTATATAGTTACCACCCAACGTTGTACGAATAAATGGTGCCCAGAGTTACAGAAAACTATTAGACTGTCACTCACTGTAGTCACCTTAAGGCAAAGATACATCAAGTGGGTGGTTGGTGGACTTCCCCACCTACCTCACACCACTGGTAATACACATAACTGGCAGTATCATAAAAGAATGACAAAGTGACAGTACCCGTATAGCCCATCTGTCTATCCAAAACGATCCTAAAAATCTTGAGAGGTACCGTGTTCATGGCGCTATTTATTGACTGTCAGCCTTACTGCGACAAAAATGCCTTCTCTTCTTTCTCAGAGTGGCCCACACACGTTCTTGAAAATTTGCTAGACATGCTGACATTTTTGTTTTCTGCACGCCACCGCAGAATGTTAACAATCACAAGAATTATTGTTCAAACGAGAGCAGCGTGAGAAGCCACAACCAGCGGTAGTAGGGTGTAGAGCACAACACCAAATCTCTGTTATTTCGGATACGTTTAAAGCTACTGTATGCCGTTGGGAAGAAACAGGTGTTATTTAAGCGACTTTTCATAAAATTTGCTATGTTTAAAAAAGAAAAGTTATACCAAGCCCTAAACTGAGTTAGTCCGGAATCTGCCTGTGCTACAGCTGATTTAAGGACATCGTCGGAAAGCTTTCGGATAAATAGCAGTAGGTGTTACAGATTTTTCTATTTCAAAAAATCGCCACCACATTGCTGGAAAATGTCAGAAAGCATCATAGTAACAAAACTAGGTTGTCAGAAGTTACTGAAGCAATAACGGATCGAAGCACATTATTCGCATTTGAAAGCTTGCGAAAACGTCATTTGTGTCGCATAATTGGGTAGCTTCACAATTCGACACCCTACTGATGAGAAGAGCTTAAGAGCGACAATGAGCACCTAACTCGGGGTTATATAAAAAACTACCGAATCTATTGGGGATCAACGCACATGGATGCAGAGTGTTTGAAGAGGTATTAGGTGCTCCTTCAGTGACTGTTTCTCGAAGCTCGTCGCTGTAATTTGCTGAAAATACTCGAAAAGCACCAGACTGAGCACCGAAGCTGGATTGTCTCAGAAATCTTTAAAGCCAGAAGGAATCTACACACATCAAAACATTAGCAGTCATGATCGCTTGTACACTTTCTACGTGTCCAAATGCAAAGGCTTGTAACTTCATTGAACCTCATTTCACTGTTTCAGAACGGTATTACGTAACTCACACAGAGAGCAACTTGATATGAATTTCAAATCCCTTTGAGCGTCTGTTCACTGTTTTAGAATCATTTATACAAAGTAACAATTGCATTTTTATATCCTTTTAAGCTTGAGTTCGGTAATCCAAAGCTATAGGCTACACACAACCTACTGTACACTGATAGTTTTTGGAATACCTATGAAAATCATTTGTCTTGTAATTAGAACGATACTGAATATTGAATGCATGAAAATTAGAACCACGAGATAATTACAATCATAAATACATACTAACAGTATTATAGCCTGTAGGAACATACGGCCTAGGCCATTTTACCTTTCAATGTGGCATCTAGCTTATGTCACATTATATCCGGCTGTTAACAGGGTAAAGGTGTTTAATTTGGCCTTTTACATCAGTTAATGCAGATCGTCATGTAAGTCTGACGAAGGTGTATTTAGATTTTTTTTTTTTTCCAGGGGAGGGGGAGGGGTTACATGTTATGAAGTTTGTAAATATAAGCACAAACTTCCTAAAATATTCAGTCATAGAGGCGAACATTCCGTATGGGCAATAAATCACTGAAGCCATGTACAAATTGCAGTTTTATTGGTTCAGTGGTAATTAAGATACTGACTGACAGCTGCCATTAACTTGTGACTTACAGTGTAACAGTGTGACTGTTCCGTGTATTTTGACACTGACCTGTGTCAGTTTGTGATTGATCTGAAACTTGTATTCGTGTGGCATTGACACGTGACTGTTATATGTAGTGTGGCACTGACCCATAACATTCATATGTAGCATGACGATGTCCTCTGTATGTAATGCGACACTGACTGGACTTGAATGTCGAGTAACACCGACTCATGACTTATATGTAATGTGAAAATGACCTGTGACTACTGTGTGTAATGTACTACTGACCTGTAACTGTGAGTGTGACCCGCTGTGACCATGATGGTGAGGCCTTGAAATGGACCTTACACCTGTAGCTGCCTTCGTCCCTGCCCTTGACGCCCTGTATGACCAAATGACTAGGTGACCCTGAAATGTCGAACCAGGCCCGCTGCTTCACACTCCCGCCACCCCACACCGCCTCGTCCCCCCACTGGTGCTGCTTCCCTGCCTCGCTGTCACGCCCCCGGGAGTCGTAACTGCAAGGGAGACATCAGGCTCAGACTGAGGCTTCACCCGTGCATGTGGATGGGACTGAGGTATTATAGTCTAGAAGAATATACAGCCAAGGCCATTTTAACTCCCAAAGTGGCACCAAGCTTATGTCATCCTACATCCGGCTGTTAGCATGGCAAACGTGTAAGATCTGGTCTTTTACGCCGATTAATGCAGACATATTCACGTAACGCTTATGAAGGTATGTTTATGGAGGGGGAAAAAGTTAGATTACCATTCCATTGCTACTACTTCACAATTAAGGAATGTCCGTTACTTGCCTCCCTGGTGCACCATAACAGAGAATATCATTTGCATGGAAAAATACCAAGCCTTCCACAGCTTAGAAATATTAGCCAGCATGGGAGAATGATCCAACGTTGCTTAACTTCGCTGATCGGACGGGAAGCGGTGTACTCTGGTTAGTACTTGCATGGGTGACCGCCTGGGAACACCAGATGCTGTTGGCATCCCTACGTGTCAAGTCGGGTTGGTGGAGGATTAGTGCCCCTCCCTGTAAAACAATTAACTCTAAGCCCTTGGCCACCCCGTTTGGGATACATGGCGTCTTGCAATGAATGAATGAATGAATGAATGGGAGAATGAAGGGTAAAAATGATGAAATATTTCGATTATGATACCCAACTGTACACCATCTGTTCCTGTATGGAGGGTATGTGGATCTAGTACCACTTTGATGCCCAGTTTTCGATATATATAAAAAAAAAAGAAAAAAAAAAACATTTTAACCAGAATAATAAGGTAGTTTGACAGTAGTTTCATCAGTCAGTACGCTAGCTCCAAATGAAGCAAATTCATATATTACTTGTGATCAATAGCACCCTCGGTATCAGGATTATGCTTTGACTGTTACCATATAAATATAAAATTATTTTTATTTTGATATTCTAAAGTTCTTGATAGATTTAGTAAATAATCAAATGGCTGCATGTAGTTCTTCACCACCAGTTATGGTGTTTAAGTGGTGTCTGGGTCATGAAGAAATGGTGTTTGTGTGTAAGAAATATGACAGACATAACAGGTTCCACACAGCAGTACCAGCTGCCTCCCTTTAACCCTTTCTGGTCGGAACACTGTTTTATTTTAGATAACGCCTGACTGTTTCATTCTAAAACGAATGAGTGTTTTATGTACTAAAAAAGTTGCTCTTTCCAGGAAATAAACTGGAAGAGCCAAAGCCAAGATTCATTCATTTGGGAAGCCTGGACACGTTACGCTTTCTAAACAAGAGGTAACAGGCAGACTGAAATACTCGGCCTGCAGTCCTGATGGACCCAGGTTCGAATCCCGGCTGGGGCAGGGAACAGTTTAAGGATTTGAATTTCATAAAAAAGCAGACTTTCCTGATCTACCAGATGACCCGCCGACATGTCGTAAAAATACCCCCGCTAATACCAATACACCAGTCCTGTATGAGACAACCCTAGCATTTATTCAATATGGACGGTGGGTGTTAGTGCCGAAGTGGTGACATGTGGAGGTGTAGGAGGACTACTGGGCCTTGGGATAGGCTTACTGCCCCCGAGATACAGGTTCTGAAGCCTTTGCCCAGAGTCGGACACATAAAAAAAAAATAAAAATAAAAAAAAAATACATGAAGGAATGAGTGTAACGGTTAACTCGTTTATAGGGACCTGTACAGAAAAAAAAAAGGTGAGAGTAAACTTCAAGGCTGCTGCGCGATAACTAAAATCGGAGAAAGAAACAAGCAGTCATTTAAGAACAATGATCACTGAAGCAGCGGTAATACTGGGTTAGAGATGCAACGCTGCGGCAAAGAAAGAGGTTGAAGAGAGTAAGCTGGAGAAGATGAGCTGATGAGGCGCAGTGTGTTTGCTTCCACCCCTTTTCTTGAAAAGTTGTATGTGATGACACCCCCATCCTCCATTTGAAGCAGCAGTTGACACACGAGGAATAAGGTTCTTGTACAACGGCAAAAATGCAAGTAAATAAAGTACAGTGTGTATGAAGCACATCCATCTCTGGAAAGGGGCTTTATGTGGGAAGTAATGTGATTGTTCTAATTAATCTATTTAGACTGAGGAGGATATATTCATTTCATTCGCGCTAACACTTTCTTATTCAAATTATACATGAAAGGGTTCTTGCATTCCATATCTTACTCTTCCATTACTAAAAGTTGCCCCTAAAATAAGTAACATAGCCAGGAAATGGGAAAAATTAAAAGGAAATTACGTCTTCGTGCTGAAATTGAAATACCCCATCACTCTAGAACAACGTCCATTCTCTATTAGTACGCTGACATTATGGAGAACTGTTAGTTCCCGATACTACTCTCCCCTCGCAGAGAAATTCTGTTCCTGCAAGGAACTTCACGTAACTGTTACAGTTACTGTTCTGCACTTGAAAATTTCATGGACTTGTCAGTATGAACCTCTGACTGTCAAAGCATATGGTCTATGCGCTACAGATATTACCTCGATGAAGATGACCTTAAAACTTTCAAGATCATGATTGTTCTAGTTCTCCACTACAGCTGACACCAGTTGATTTTATTCAACTAACACTTAATCCTCTCAAATTCTTGACTACACCGATATTCTAATATAAGTAATGCCAGAGTAATGTATTCAGCTGACAGTGTCAGACGAGCCTGAGACTGTCAACGGCCCATTAAGATTTCTGAAAGTATCATGTGGCCTTTTTTTTTTTTTTGTGTGTAAATCATTTCAGTATCCAATAAAGAGGGATTATGAGGGATGGTAAGTGTGCATTGAAAAATGTTTCAGCTTACAGTAAGTTAAATTGCACCTATGGGGGCTTCACTCCTAAATATTACTGCACCATGGGTTTGGATGGTAACGTAGTGGAATATCCTTTACAATACTCATCGCCGTGGAACTCCAACTGAAAACACTAGTTACACAAACTTAACGCTTTCATGGTTACTTTTTTTAAATCTGCGTTTGAACAATTTTATTCAACAGAAGAACTTTGGTATGATCGTTTCTTTTGTGGTATTTTCTATTATGGCTACCACCAAAAGATATTAACCTTATGAGAGGCCTCGTGCAGTGAAATGGGTAACAATGATAAAGAGTAAGGTGCAGAATTATACAACAAACTTAACATTACATGCACAGATATAATTTGTCTAGGCTTCTTGTCTCCTTCAGCACAGCGGAGGGTCTGAATTCAATTGTTTTGTTAGATCCAAGTTAGAAATGGCATACAAGTACCCCTGTTGCTTTAGAAATAGGATTAAACTAATAATTTATTGACTGCAACATTGGCAATTTATTCTGGTTTGGAAAGTTCCCTCTGATTTTTTAGTCTGTGCTATATCTCGTTTTTGCAGATTTTTAAGAGAGGCAGTTTTATTATTTTCTTTTTATGTCCGACTTGAGCAAAACCTTGAGCGTCCGTTCCCTAAGGCCTAGCAGACTTCTTGCGAGTCACACACTCAAAAATGTCAGCACTAGGAAGCCATTACCCACCGTCCATATTCAATACGTGCTGGGACTTTCTTATTCTATGATGAAGCAAAGCCACAAGAGGAGGTGTTTTTATGACATGCCTGTGAGGCTAACTGAAGATGAGTAAAAGCCTCACTTTAACTATATTAAAAGCACGTCATTGTCTCCTACCCCAGCCTGGCGTCGAAAAGCGAGTTACTTTAGGCAACAGAAAACTTCTCTAACGTCTTGATCACGAAGCGATTATTTAAATGTAATATTGTGGCCGTCCAATCAGTGGTGTCTGTAAGGGCAAATGTGGCATATAAATAGCAGCGAAAGTTCAAGGTGGTCTGTATATTGCAGCGACACGCGATGGAAGAGTTGGAAAGCTTTTCGCACAAGTAGTTTGACAGCATGAGGAAACTACGTAAAGATCTGGCACTACTAATGATAAACTCGTAACCATGTGAATTTTTAATGCGGAGGAAAAAGAACCCAAAGACAGGATGGACGTTTGCAAAAATCAGAGAAAAAGCGAACCCCTTCAAGATTCGTAAGAGATTGAAGGGGTAGTCAGTGTGGCAGAAGTGGAAAAGAATATTACTTAACTTGAGAGAGAGAGAGAGAGAGAGAGAGAGAGAGAGAGAGAGAGAGAGAGAGAGAGAGAGAGAGAGAGACTTTTCCTGGTAGTCATACACTGGTCATTGGCTCATGCAAATTAGCTTGGCTTGGATTCTAGGCTGACGGCTACTGTGTCACGATGATTAAGATGTGATTGTTTACCTAGTTTTTAGAGAACCAAAAGGGTCACTAATTGGAACACTTTTCAGTTGGATTGTTCCGCTAATCATCGATACCGCTGATAATAATATCTTGGTCCATTAAAGTAAACTTAATGCTTTATAAACCCTATCATTGCTGATGATATTTGATGCTAGTTACTGATTACTGAACACACGAGTTGCAGCGCACAACAGACCTCTTATTGTGACGTGGAATATAGTCATGTATGGCCAATTTAATTCTAAAAGACTCTCCTAGCCTTCATATGACCGGCTGAAGATGGAAAAAAAGAATACGTACACCGAATTCAAGAGGTGAACCTTTCAGTCCGATTACTTTTTTTTTTTTTTTTTTTTTTTTTATAGACTTGGTGCCTCCAAACGATATGAATCAGTTTTAGAGCTCCTAGGAAAGATCAGGTTAACGAAGATTTTACCTAACGACTCCCGTTCAAAAAGTTAAATCGAAGGTGATTAAAAGTCTTAACGAAGATTATACCAAAGGACTCCAGCTCAGAAAGCTACCGAATGTGATTAAAATCGTCTGCTACTATAATAATAAGTGGGAAAAAAGTACTCAGAGTGC
This sequence comes from Coenobita brevimanus, assembly GCF_032717465.1. NCBI lineage: Eukaryota > Metazoa > Arthropoda > Malacostraca > Decapoda > Coenobitidae > Coenobita > Coenobita brevimanus. Next base: position 31,427,393 of record NC_137023.1, on the reverse strand, counting down.
AACACCCGTGCCTCCAACTGGTCTGAGGGTCGAATATTTGAATTTGCCCTGTAACCTTGATTTTCGACAGGTTAATCGCAAAGTCCAAGTCCTTCATTCTTATTAGTTATTTTATTCATACATAGACAAATGGGATCATGCTTCACAATGTTCCGTGACCTTGACCTTTATCTAATTGCTGTTGAACCTGAATATTATTGTTCATGCCTGATCCCTAAGTTTTCCACTAGGTTTGGGTCAACTCATATAAAAACTGAATTAACATTCCTCTGTCACCCTGGACTTTAACCTTTCCATGTGACATCGTCCTTTGACTGTTCTTACAATCGAAATGCTTTTATTCTTGCCTTATCCTCAACACTTCCTGCAAGCTTGGTCTAAATCAGAGAAAAACTGTTTTAGCTGACGCTGCTATGTGGCCCACACTATTGACCTATTGTTCTAATAAAGAGGGGGAGGGGGAAAAAAAAAAAAAAAGATATGAGTGGATCCTCAACCCGTCCACCAAGTGTGCCTGAAACTGGTTCAAAACTGTTTATTTTGTTAAACACATTCGATTCGAAGTTCGAATTAATCCAGTGACCTTGACCTTTGATAACTGTTATCAATACTGAATTACTTCATTCTTTCCTTACCTTCAACCCTTCCCCCAAGTTCAGTCTAAATACAACAAGCCGGTAGGCGGTGATGGCTAGCTCTAAGGGTACATTTGAATTTTAGCTGCTGCTGTTCAGCCTGTACACACACGGGAGGAACTTATTTAATTAGTCTAAAAATACCATCTCTCGCCTCACTTTGGACACAAACTAAAACATCCGAAAACAGAAATAACTCCATACTTGCATAAACACATTAAACATAGAACATAGAGGAGTTTGGAAGGATGTGTGAAAGGAGGAAATTGAAAGTAAATGAGAATAAGAGTAAAGTGATGAAGTGTACGAGGTTGATAGATGGCAGGGGGATGAATATATTTTTGAATGGTGAGTTGCTTGAGGAGGTAGATTGTTTTAAATATCTAGGGTCACATGTTGCTGTGGATGGAAGAATAGATGCAGAAGTGAAGTTTAGAATAAATGAAGTAGGAAAGGTGCTGGGAGGAATGAAAAAAGTGTTTAAATGTCGTTCGCTTAGAATGGATGTAAAGTGAAGGCTGTATGAGGGTGTTGTGGTACCGACTGTGTTATATGGGGCTGAAACATGGAATATGGGTGTAGCAGAGAGGAAAAGTTTGAATGTAATGGAGATGAGGTGTCTGAGGAGTATGTGTGGAGTGACGCGTATGGATCGAGTGCGAAATGATGAAGTGCGAAGGAGAACTGGAGTTGTTCGGGAGATGGCTGGTAGAGTTGAGCAGAGGGTGTTGCGATGGTTTGGGCATATGGAGAGAATGGATAATGAGCGATTGGTGAAAAAGATAACTAGATCTGATGTGAGAGGTGTAAGGCCGAGAGGAAGACCACGAATAGGATGGATGGACAGTGTGAAGAGAGCGTTGGATGCGAGAGAGATGTCTGTTGAGCAAGGAAGAGTGGCTGTGCGTGACAGAAATAAATGGAGAGAAATTGTGAATGAATAATTGAAGACGCAGCCCTGAGGGGATATTCTCCCACATTTGGTCTGATCAGCTAGTCAGGTCAGGTGCGGGTAAGGGGATGGGTGTGTTATGATGTGGCAGAGGTAAACCAGTTCTGCTGTCGGGCCCTGCTGCGGATGTCACTGATTACATTGCGCAGTTGACCCTTATGCGGTGTGATGCGGTGAGGATCTGTCCGTTCTCTCCTTTGGGGCAAAGATGCGAATGAATGTGTTTGAATGGATGAGTAAATGGGGAGTGTGTCGTCCTGTCTCAGCTACCTCCCTTTCCTTGGGGGAAGCAGCCTAGGTATATAGATAGATAGATATATACCGACACCTTCCATATTATGTACTGAATTTGTCTGCAATATAAATACCTAGTCATTTCAAATCATTTCAGCACCATTGAAATTTTGAGGGGGTGAAAATATGGATATTTCTTGGCGCAATGCTCTTTCACTTCTCTACTTCTCACCGGCGTGTACACAGTCACTGTGTGATTTTTTTTTTTTCCACGCTTCATTGCGAAGCATAGGATAGATTTAGGATGCTAAAAGTTGCACTGCCAGGTGTGCCACACGCTTCTCTTCAATTTGGTAAAAAGAAATCAATTTTCGACATTTGAAAAAATGGTGCCGAGGCCGCCCACTGGGTCCCGAAAACTTCCGGACCCACGGCCACGGAGGGGCAAAGGGGGCTGTTGCTCAGCAACGAGTAGCTGCCCAGCAACCAAAACTTTGCCGACACAACTAGGTCATTGGCTGGTCAATGTGTCCAGGTTTGGTCGGAAAGCTAACTCTGAAGAGTAAAAGTGCTTGCAACAATTAAATAAGAAAGAAATAATACAAGAAAAACTACAAGAAAGAAACGGCTACTAACAATAAGGGCAGCATCGGGCTGGCCAATAGAACTTCTTGAAGTTGATTTTGCTTAATAAAACTTTGACCTAACATCGTGACACCGTTCTTCGAGAGCGAGAGCGAGTGCTTATATACGATATCTTACCTATATATTTATTTATATGCATATCTATCAGTCTATCTATTTATCTGTCTTTCTATCTATCTATTTATTTATCTATATCTATCTGCCTATACATATATATATATATATATATATATATATATATATATATATATATATATATATATATATATATATATATATATATATATATATATATATATTGTATTAAGAAGCTAACACTGTGCATCCTGCTTTTCTTCTTATCTTTTCTAATGGCTTTTGTATAAAAAAAAAAAAAAAAAAATCCAATGTAAAATTATCTGTAATATAACCATAAGGCTTGTCTGGTGTTGTCTGCTTCTAATTCATATATATTTATGTTGTCATAGCTTTGTGTTTCACAGTTTTTTCTTCTTCTTCTTCTTCTTCTCGCCATTAAAACACACTGGCAGTGATACACCACCTTTTCCCTTTAAACACTACTATTTCTGTATATCATACTAAAATATGTTTCCAGAATTACTGCAAAAGCTGGGCCACACGGGTAATTTTACGTGGCAAGAAAGAGTTTACGTTTCTCCTTGCTGAGCATGGAATAATAGTATTTCCGTATTTCCTTAAAGGCACCTTTGAACATGCAAGGCAGTAAATGCAGTTAAGGGTGCTTGGGATTAAAGGAAGCGAAAATAACATTGGGATGCAGCGTAGACTTCACAACACCCCCAGTGAGCCGTCTGAATACAGGTACCTAATCGGCATACAACTGCACGGCTGCCCTCGCCTGCACCCCCGCCACCACACTAATTTGGCTTAGCTTGTAGTTATGGCTTCCTTTTCACTAATATATGCACATAAATAGTCCCCATTTGCAGTCCAGCCTTCTATAATACTTGTCAGATAATAACTAGCCCTTATTTTGCCATGAATGCCCTTGGGTTTTAATTTTAGGCAAAATCTGTGACTCTGTGTGTGTGTGTGTGTGTGTGTGTGTGTGTGTGTGTGTGTGTGTGTGTGTGTGTGTGTGTGTGTGTGTGTGTGTGTGTGTGTGTGTGTGAAATCTACCATTAGAAGGAATAATCGACAATATATCTGTATTTTGGTCATAGTCTGAATAAACTAACTTAGTGTTTACACAGAGGGCAAAAATTTGAAGTTTCACAAAGCTACATAAATACAGCGCCAGGTATTCGCTACAGATCAAAATATAACACTTTGAAGAGGATGTCGTTTCTTTTATTTTGCACTTCCACCCTCCGGAAAATTGTATTAATCTCTGTTTACATCCTCTATAGGGAGGGAATTATGAGGCGTTTTTAAAGTCGTAAAACAAATGCCACTGAGAGATGGCTTCCCTCACCATCATTATCAACAGCTATTACCTTTCACAAACGCATAGTTGTGAAGAACCATTCTATGTACATACACCAATACTATTACACACATGAAGATAAACGATTAGTAAGCAAAGAAATCGGTAAGTAAACACCTATTACATACATACTGTTTTGAGGGCTCCTAGCTTTTGGTTCCTTCTTCCTCGGATAAAAATAAAAAAAGTCACCATCATTATATTTCCAATTTCACCCGGTAGCCACAACCAACCCTGCATTTCTTGACTAGTAAGTTCAAGTTGACTCCAAATTGGACTACCTTTTTATATGCACAAAAGAAAGAACCTAAGGCTTATGGCATGCAAAGCTTATCTCTTACAAATTAAATGGAAAAAACAAAGCATGCCAGATATAAAAATCGTTCGAGATTACTACATATAGCATTTAAAAAACTTAAGGATCCCCATTCCCTCCCGATTTAAATAAAGTAGTCAGATAGGAGACAGAATAACTAGAAAAAAGTCCTCTGGCTGAAGGAGGAATGAGAGAGAAAAAAGGAGAAACAGTATAGGAGAACCATCAGTGGAGTGCTGAGCGACAATGAGCCACACCTCCATTTCTTCACATTTACCTACTTAGGCACAAATGAAAAATGGAAAACTGTGCACTTTATCCCATTTAACCAGAAGTCTTTTTCTCACTGCCGTTATACACTTTTCGTTTTTACTGTAAATATGCGACAGATTTCTCGAATTAGAGGGTTTAGATACAACCTTCATTAACCCTTCTCTACTGAGGGGCTTTCCAAAGCTGAATTCATTTGTTTGGTTGGGGCAAGAATCTAATTTAAAAAAAAAAAGTCATCGTCATCTTCATGGAGTTAACCGTCCTCTTATTAAACCCGGCCACTAATGGGAATGTGGACCCCCTAAATTTGAAACCATTATTAAACACATGATAGAAAAAAACATATGACGCACAAGCTCTTTCCCTCTCAGGAAATTGTATTATGCAAAGTGGATTGCCCTAATAATTACCCAGGGTGGTTAAAAATTGGCCACCAAAAATAATTGGCTTGCTTACATCTTCGTGCTGACAGCTTTAACAAAGTAGCCGTAAGTCATCCATTAATACATCTATGTTGAGCCTGACACCACAGGTCGCCCCCTTTTCGGCTTGTCTACCATCAGGCTGCCCTGCCTCAGTCTCACCACTCTTATACCTCTCTATCTCGTTCTTCCACATCACCCTGGGTGGCCTGATTCTTCTGCCGCTCCACTTCCCTAATTACACTTTCTCAGTCAATCTCACTGGAATTTCTCTCTGCACTGACATGATGATCTCAGGGAACATCTGACATTTCCAGCAAATCTAAACTAACACTACGCAAAGCTACCGAACTCCATTTGTTTGTCTGTCTTCCCACTAATTCCACGCAAAATGAAATTAACTAAAGAGCTTATGATAACTCAAAAACGCATGGCCTCTCACTCCACTTCCCAAGTACCAATGTGTGCACAAGTTGGTTTTGCATGCAAGAGTTTATATTCTCTTGATTTTTCATTCGTGTTTTATTATTGGAAGGGTGGAGCGCATACTCCAGGTGACTACACTGAGTGACAAGCCAAAATGGTTTCTTGTAAAACAAAGAACCATTGACGATACCGAGAGATAAACATATAACCAAATGACGTGTGTGCTTTACTGGATTAAGGTGCTGGAACCGGATTGAGGCTGTAAAAATTTGTATCCAAGGGATGCTTGGACTTTATTGCTCAAATAAAGCCACTCGGGGATGTTTAAGGTTGTTCACCTTTGGCTTAAACATCGGGGCTGCATAGCCCAGCCGTAGGCTCCTATACTCCTAGTGGGGAAAAAATGTATTGGCTCAGGAAAGAATTAACTCCTTTATTAAGACTTGTTACTGTCGTACGACTCTACTCAACGTATAATATGTTTTCACTCTAGAAAGTTTATATTTTACCTTCATTTATACTTTTAATCCAAGAGTCTCTCATAAACTGAGGAATACAACATCTGTCCTCGGACCAAAGGGGTAAATATTGATACTGCATTCAGTTAACAAGGTAACTTGTAACTGAAGAGATTTCCGTTTCCTAGCGACCTTTAACTGCTGGGAACACATTATTAGGTATATTATAATATCAGGGCCATTAACCTAATTAAGTTGCACTATGATGATTAAACTGATTTGCTGCACAAATTAACTTCACGAGGATTAAATTTGCGGTGTTCCCCTGAATCTGCAGTCTGTTTATCTTCGAGTTAATGAAACAAAAGTACGTTTGGAGAAACAAAAGTATGTTTGGTGCAGTACAGAGTATAAAAACATAAATTTTCTCCAATAACCACTGCCTAAGGGCCGTACGATAAAAACTAACCGTCAGTACTGTCGAACGTGAGCGTCGGTCGTTTCTGTTTTTCGTACCAAAATAAATTTTCAGCTCACGTCAGGCGCTCATCACCTGGTTATGGCGTAAAATAGTACAGGAATGTGACAGGTGGACGAACGGCACCAGAGACCCTTCTTTCGAGAAACAAAATTGAATATTCATAAATAAGATAGCATATATTTCTTCATTTACAAGCAATGAATAATTATCGCCCGCCTCTACCAAGACGGAGCGATAATGTTTTTGTCCTCCTGTGTGTGTGTGCGTGTGTGTGTGTGTGTGTGTGTGTGTGTGTGTGTGTGTGTGTGTGTGTGTGTGTGTGTGTGTGTGTGTGTGTTACCATTGTCTGTGTATCTGTTACCATTATATCTCATGAACGGCTTGAGCCATCAACATGAAACTGTCTCAACATGTATCTATCTCAAAAGCTGTTCATACCTATAACTATCTGCAGGCCTTAGGAAATGGCCTGTGCAATGCATATGATTTTTTTTTTTTTAAGGGCAGATTAAATGGAAATGATAGGTACTGTAATGGAGAAGTGGATAGGGAAGGAAAGTCAGGAAAATACTTTTCGGTGGAAGGATTATACCAAAGTATGAAAGGAGCAGTTAAGCAGTGACTATGACAAACAGGAAATAATAACGATATAAATATTTAACAAAGGAGACCAACACCGAACATATGAACAGTTTATCAGAAGGTTAGAAATGCAATAGATTAAACATATTAAAAATGGAAAAAAAATAGAATTGGATGATAGTACTTTAGAGGTGGAATAGTTTCTGAAAGAAGAAGTAAAGCGAATGCAGCAGACTCGGATATAAATATAGAAGAAAAGAAAATATGGGAAATACTGTATAAGGTAATGTAAGACATCGCTGCATACTGTTTGAAGGGAAAGGTGTTAATCAAGAATGCAGGTACAGCACCAGAGGAGTACACTAACTGAGCTAACCTGGAAATTTACTGTCGATAATAAGCGGGACAATGAAGGTGGCAATAGCATAGTGAAGGAAAACTATTGTCAAATATATATGAACTGAATGAATAGCTGCGACAGTACACGAATCTGATAACCTATATTTTCCAACATGTCTGCTGCTCATGACTTGATGATAGGTGTAGAAAGAAATAACTGAAACAAAAAAAAAATGGAATAGTGCTACTGCATCCCACAGGTGTTGGTGTTGCAATTGATGTTACCATTCCACCAGCTTTATAAAGAAACAGAGCAGTCTGCATGTTAAAAATAATTTTGTAATAACTCTACATTCACATCTTACAATAAAAGATTTAGGAATATAGGATGTGCTGCCACATAAGCAGAGCTGCACATAATCGGGAAATACTGCTGTATAGCTCCTGATTGCTGGGTGGCAGGAAACATTCCATGGAAGTCTATAAGGTATGTAATATCTATAAGGTATGAAATGATACATTAACTAAGCTAGCATAAATTCAGGTTTAAATATCTTCAACAATTATTTCACCCAAAATTAATAATGTCCTAAATAGGCTAAATCATGGTTCATGCTTAGCCATTACAATATATTGTATCTTGCCCGTAAATGTATCCTCTTTATGCGTTTTACTGTCAGGTTTTTCCACCTTCTAACGTAAACCCATTATACATATTTTCTTCGTAAAACTAACCGCTTAGAATGTGTTATCGTTGTGTCTGGTTTAAACAGGAAACATTCACAATTGGCACGGAGCTAGCCCAATCTAGGAACTGGTGCGGCGTTCAAACGCCTGACTTGGGTTTCGCCAAGGCTGACAGTCCAAATCTTTTACCTCGTCAGGACGGAGTCCGGCGAGGTATTGTTTTTGGTCGAGTTTGTTTCTGTTCATTTGTTAGCAACATTAAGGAAAAACGTCTGAATGAAATTACGTGAAACTTTCAGAATATGTGGGCACTAGTCCCAAACAAAAGTTATTAGATTTTGGAGGTAATCGAGTGACCTTGATAGGTCAAAATCAAGGTCAAGAATTTTCAAACGACTATAACTTGAAACCGGTTGAAGACAGATATTTACTATTAAGAACATACAGGAACTCGTAATGTGGGCTTTCATTTGGCACCATGGCTTTTGACATTGAGAGACCTTGAAAGGTGAAACACAAGATCACGGATTTTCAGAGGACGTAACTTGAAAACATTTGTACCATTACCTTAGAATTTAATTGTGTACTGACAATAATTGGCAGTAACGATTAACCTGCTGCACCTGGGCAGATTTTTCATCACTGACTCCCCCCCCCATCCCAGCAGATTTTGGAATTTTTTGGAGGGGGGGGGGCTCAGACCTCCGCTTTTCGTGAGAAACATTGGAAAATCACAGAAAAAGTGCTCACCCGAGCTTAAACTGGTCTAAACAGGTGACCCTCCACACACCTTGTACCGTGTTCTCTGGAGCTAAGCTGCAGCTGTCACGTTTTCTATGGTAGGGATTAGTATGGGAAACCACTCAGAGTAGGTAGATATTTATTAACTTGGTACAAAAAAACATGTAGTACAAGAATATACTGGTTTTCAAACAAAAATATAGGTGATATATGCATTGTTCCATACAGCAATCACAGGAAAATCACCAGAATTTTGCACATATGACTTACTAGGAATGCTGTTTCAACTTACATTCTATTTTACCACTTACATTATACTTTTCCACTAACGTTATACCAGTTTCCACATTATATAACTGTTATCACATACTTACAGGCCTTACTATTGTAGTGAGCATCATATTATCGCATATTTACAGGTCTTACTTTTATAATGAGCGTCATTATCGCATATTCACAGCACTAACTAATATCGTGAGCATCGTATAATCGCAGGCACACACAGTTTCAGTAATGTACTAAGGTGTAGTATTCTTTGAAACGTGGCTCAATGCACAATCCTATGTTGCATTCCACACACTCATACCTTGTGTCTTTTCTCTGAATGGTTGGTCTTACTTTGAGTGATGGCATATGTGACAGTGGCGCTGGGGTCTAGGACAATTTGGTTGAGGAAGGATGGTGCTGAAGTGGCGCCCGGTGAGGTGTAAGGGAATCTGGACGGCAATGGTGGGGCGAGTGCGGTGGTGGGGCCTGTCCTCTGCATATTTCACGATGATTTCGAGAGACAGCTCCATCACAAACCCCTCAAAGGTCTCTGAGGTTCCCGTAATCAAATCATGGAGGTAGCGGGCATTGAAGACCATGATGTTGAGCAAGTGGAAGAATGGCTTTTTGAACCACTTCATGGTGGTTCTGGCACATTCCACACTGGATATCATGGAGCCAGACTGGACATTGTAGTCCAGTACCAACTCCTTTTTCCAAATGTAGAGCCTCCACTCGCTGTGGTGATTCACAGAGTCAGTGCGGAGCATCAGGGAGTGGTGTACCGTCAACAGGAGGAAAACTTCCCTGTTGTGGTTCCATACGGTGGTGAGGATGCTATTTGCCTTGAAAAAAGCCACCTTATTCTTGTAAAGTTTCCTCCCAACCTTGACCATATGCCAATGGTTTTTCTTGATTGTGCCACAGACTCTGGTGTGGTGAAGGTGGAGGTACCATGTGAGAAGGGAGCTAGTGTACCAGTTGTCCAGGTACAGGACGTGACCGCGATGAAGGTACTCCTCTATCATTGTCTTTACCACGGCCCCAGAGAGTCCAATACTTCGATCTTCTGTTATGTCTTTCTGTGCGCTGGTGCACAAGACTATGTCTTGCACATAACTAGTTTTACTGTCACACGTAACGAAGATCTTGAACCCAAAACGTTATCTCTTGCTGGGTATGTACTGCCGAAAAGAAATATTGCCTCTCCACAACACGAGACTATTGTCTATGACAAGGTTTCTGTAAGGATAGAAGGATAAATGGAACTTTTCCTGCAGATGATCAAATACCATCCTTATTCTCCTCATTCTATCTGTGTTATTTGCATTAGCAGGGTCATTGGCATTGTAAAAGTGGAGGCAGCTCAGAGTTTCCTGAAATCTATTCTGGCCCTTTACCTTCCCAAAGAAAGGTGTGCTGGTCATAGGGTCCACAGACCAGTATCCCGGGATTTGTCTTTTCCATACAATACCCATCAAGAGAACCAGGGCTAAAAAGATAAACGTCTCACCTGTTGTAACTGGGTAGTCATATTGGAGGGAATACCTGTTTCTCACACCTTCATGCTCGCTTTCATGGCGCTGGCTGCTTGCGAATGTGTTGGTTTGCTCCACAGTTCGCTCCACAAACTCCTCACCAAAGTATAGGTGGAAGTAATGCACCCTGGCAGAGCCTGCATGGAATCCAAGAGCAGTACAGCCAGACTGCCACTCCTCTGTGAACTGGTGAACGATAGGCGTGAAGTCACTCCCATCCTCCCAGTCCCATGACACATTGCCGCCTCCAGCCTCGTCTCCATCATCGCCTTCATCAGGGTGTGGAGAAAAGGGCGGTGGGGGTGGATGGGGAGGTGGAGAGAAACACCCTTGCCCAGTCGCGCTCCTCTTCCCTCTCCCTCTTCCCTTACTCTTTCCCTTCCTTTTCCTTCCTTTCCCCACATCACAGGACCGTGGGGAGGAAGCAGGGGAATCTTACAGGTAGAAAGAGGTGCAAGAGTGCGGCTGCTCCTCACCTGCTCGCTCCCCAAATGCACCATGTGCTCACCCGGGAGCTGCCTCCCTGCCACCACCACTTTCACTTATACTGTACTGATCACTCCCGTCCCACTGCTCACGCCTTCCCCATACAAAGCACAAGTCCCATACCGGATTTTCCTCCTCACCACCCCTTCAGCTCCCTGCAGTGAAATCCTTTCCCTCCCAAGCCACGAAGTAACACCACGTCCTATGGCTCCGTCCTCGTCCCTCGTCCTCGTCCTTGTCAGACCTTTCCTCTAGGGGCTGGAGAGAGGTGCATGCACGTGGTTGGGGTCGAGGCTGGCCTTCCCTAGCCTTAACATATCACCGATTCCTTGGCAATGGTACCTCCTCATCACTGTTGCTCATTTCATCATCAGGCAGCATGTAGTCCTTGTCCTTCACATAGTCATCAATTAGGGAATCACTGTCACCTGTGAAGGCATCAAGGGCAGCTTAAATTTAGTCGTCAGAGAGATCTCGGCGCGCCATGTCTGTGCTGGGTCACTGCTAACAGGTGTGTGACCGAGACAAGGCCGCACCTGGGTCACGTGGGGTCAAGGAGTGTCTCGTGTATACATACTAAAAATCATGCGCGAAATTTGTAAAATGTGCGAATGACAGACCTTGCAGTTACAAAACATATGGATACATCAACGGGTGTCACCGTGACAAAATGTGGTGACGTATCCACACGTCAATGGGATGCGGCAGGTTAAGTATTTAAGATTAATAAAATAACTGCTGTCAGGCGAGGTTTGCTGTGCCCAGCCCCACTTGTCTGTGTTTGTTTGTTTGTTAGCATCATTATGGAAAAACGGCCAAATGAACTTACATGAGACTCTCAGGATATGTGTGTACTGGTCCCAGAAAAAAAGTGATCAAATTTTGGAGGTAATCAAGTGACCCTGAAAGGTCAATATCAAGGTAACGGATTTTCAGAGGACTATAACTTGAAAACGATTGAAGACAGGTATTTATAATTATGAACATACAGGAACTCGTAATATGGGCTTTCATTTGGTACCTAAACCTTTGACCTTGAATGAACTTGAAAGATCAATCTCAAGGTCACGGATATTCAAGGGGTGATAACTTGAAACTGGTTGAAGATGCAAATATTTACTATTATCACTATATAAGAAATCTGATATGGGTTTTTATTTGGTACCTTGACCTTTGACCATAAGTGACCTTGAAAGGTCAAACTCAAGGTCATGGATATTAAGGGGGCTATACCTAGAAACTCGTTGAAGATATATTTACTATTGCCAAGATATAGGAAGTCTTATATAGACTTTCATTTGGCAGCATGAGTTTTGACCTTGAGTGACCCTGAAAGGTCAAATGCAAGACCACGGATTTTCAGAGGGGGTAACTTGAAAACATTTGTGCCATTACCTTAGACTTTAATTGTGCACTGACGATAAATGGCACAAACGAGTCAACATTTAACAGTAATAAAATAACTGCTGTTGAGCGAGGTTTGTTGTGCCTGGCACCACTTTTTTTTTTTTTTTTTTTTGTCATACATAGTAAGGATGATTGGCGGTCGGGAACTTCTGACGACTAAACGCTGATGTCTGACTGCCTGAATTCTTGGATTTTATAGTATGGCCCTCAGAGAGGCACTAGCTTATTATTCATTAAAATGAATATAGGCATTTCCTTTTGTAACGAACAGATGTATTCCAAATAACTTGTACTGTAAATCGAAAAAAAAAAGTAATGATGGACCTGAAGAGATAACCTTTTTATAATATAACCTGGATTTTACTCTCCAAACTGATCCGATAAGTGGAGAAGAACAAGACGGATGCCAATAAATATTCATTCATGTCTAGATGCCTGGACACTGAATTTAAGAAATGGAAGATTAAAGGCAGTATGAAAGACCGAGAAAGACAAATCCGGAATTTACCACGTGCATTCATGTTAGACTGAGAGTACCGGTTGACGCCTGCCACAGAATGTTACGCATGTGGCTAGGTACTGTAGCTAAACGGCTGTGGTGTGACTGACGTAATGATGCAGGAATGCCAGCAGAGAGTTCAAGAAGAAGAATTAATGAAACAGAGAGAGAGAGAGAGAGAGAGAGACAAACAGGGAGACAGACAGACAGACAGAGATGGAAGGGGAGTCTTTGAGACAAAAAGTTTTTAATTCCTCCATGCTTAGAAGTGTTGCTTGAGCCCCTACATGAAAGGTGCATTCCATTGATGACCGAATAAGATTCTTATAGAAAGTCAACAACTAAGCTGGGATAAAGAATGGATGGAGTCGGTCCAGCATAACCTCTGTGATGCTGTCTGGTACCGAAGTAATGTGATCCCTACAAGATAGATCACGTGAAAAGGAAATACCAAGAACTGAAAGAGATATTGGAGTGATCTGAGTACTGTTGAAGTTAAGAGAAGAGTCATATGAAGGATTACGACCAGTCAAGAGATGGACAAACTGGGGTTATGAAGCATTAAAAATAGCAAGATTGTTTTTGTCACAAGCACATGCATGAGACAAATTAGCAGACAGGTACACGAAAGCCTCATGCCGTGCTTGTTGATGTGGATTATGTTGAACACTATGAAACAAATAAAAACATCAGAACGGAAACTTACTAAGATTTACTGTTCTTTCTTAGTTGGCACGCGACAGTCTTTTGAGGGTATATACCAGTAACTGCTAAGGATGCTGTCAGCAATTTCTTTTAGAGAGGAGAATGAATGTCAATGTTACTCATATTTATTATTTGTTGACGACTAATTTCAGCACTATCAAGCATTGCGAGTTGAGATCGATCTGTCTATCCCTTCACTTTTAAATGGATCATGACCACTATACTGTATATTACTATTACCAGACCCTCCCAGGGGCCGGATTGTAAAGCAAGTGTCTCTGGGTTACTGACTGATTTCATAATGGACAAAATTAGTCTTTCGCAGGTCAGTTACAGGGACCTTCATAGGACTCCCCCTCCCCAGTAGATCATCCCCAGAGACTTTACTTATTCATAAAAATTCTTAAGTCGAGATTGTTTACGTATATTTTACGATTCTCTAAATACGAGGGAACAAAAACATCCAGGGGCCGAATGCTAATCGTCCACCACAAGCTACCTACAAACCGAATTTGAAGAAAAATTCTCTCTCTATTGCTGAGATACTGGGCAAAATGCAATTTGCTATTATGGTGGCTGGTATTTGGTCGTCTTTGATGAAATCCTCACCAAAAGTAATAGACTTGTGCATATCCACATAATTCCTACTATCTGAAGGTTTGGTGATAATTCATCCACAACTTTCAGATATTTTGGGAACATGCACACACACACACACACACACACACACACACACACACACACACACACACACACACACACACACACACAAAATATATCGCGTCGCCTCGCTAAAGGCGGTCGGTAACAAGATACAAAAATTTTGGTAAATTCTGCGGACTTTGCCACCCACGTTTCTATCCGTTGCTGAGGTATTGGCCAAAATGCAATTTGATACATGGCGGCTCCAATTCGGTTTTCTTTGATCAAATCCTCACCAAAAGTAATAGTTTCTGCACATACACAGTGTTGCTGTTTTCTGGAAGTTTGGTGAAAATTCGTCCACAACTTTTAAAGATATCTTGGCATCACACACACACACACACACACACACACACACACACACACACACACACACACACACACACACAACAAAAACTATATTGCCTTGCCTTTATAAAGGCGGGAGATAATGACTAAGGTAGATTCATTCAGTGGTCTTTTTAAAACCCGTTCTTGATTTAGGCTACAAATTCATGATTCTAGTCACTTTTATAAATGTTCTCAGTGTAAGCCATATTAATATACTGTTGACAATTTTTACATTTTGAGATTTGTTTATAATGTACATTACTTCTAAGTCATAAGATGTCAATTTTTGACCCTATAATGGCCCTGTTTGTCCGAAGGGCCCAGAGGGACCGGCAGCCACAGTTTGGCAGTTCTAGTCGAGCTTGAGACATTATTATTATTATTATTATTATTATTATTATTATTATTATTATTATTGACTCTTCATTACAAGCTATCTCCTTCAATATGATGATGACCTATTAATTATTTTTACAGTTGCATATTAGACCCACCTGAAGTACAGTACTTACAAACCCCTTGAATCCACAGAGGTATGATAATAGTTTGTTCTTGGTACTTCCAGACGATTTTACTCAGCTTTTGAAGATAGTAAGTGAAGGGTAAATGAAGTTTGACCTAGCCTCTTCAGTTCAAAATGTCTCTTTCAAGTTTGGTAAAATAGTAGTAGCAAAATAAAGCATAGGAGCTGTCCCTGGGATGAAAGAGTGAAGGGGTCTGCGTAAAACCGAGTAGAATTGCTCGTAAAAGGTGAAGAACGAATGGACAGAGTTTGGGCTGGAACTGTGATCAAGTGTTCGATAGTTTGTGGACTTGAATCCCATCTTGGTGAAAAATATGGCTGAGATAATGATCAGTCTTATTAACATAATTTCTTTGCTTTTCCATTAGGCTAATCTTCCTCATCGTAATTCCTTCAGTAGACGATTATATTCAGCTTAAAAAAGGCTTTTCGAACTGGAGTTATTAGATATATCCTTCATTTACCCATTAGCTGCTGAGGGTTCTCCCAAACATGATAGCATCGTCTGAGGGTAGTCAAAGTTAAATGAAAAATGCGCCATCGCTGTGAAGGGACTTAAAACGCTCGGGTTCCTCGCCATACCACACCTTTTTATAATATTCCCAGTCTGTCACAGCAGAGATTATGGACATGTGTGCCCAAAGGATAAAACTTGGTGGTTGTTTCTTTCCACACTCAGTTGGTGTGGCCATAAGCTTTGATATATGCCTATCGACTGCACGGCGGGCATTAAGGCACATTCAGTTTTTGACCCTCGAAAAAGAGATTCTTACTCTGTACCTGTAGTCTGGTGCATTAACTCCGAATACAGGGACTTTATTTTTCTTCATGCACCCAACAGATGATTTACTTAAACTGGGTGAAACATTTCGATATTCAGAGGACAGATCAAGCCATCCGAGCAAGACGTCTTGTATAAGGTAAATAAAAAAAATAATAGAAAAGATAATACGTCCTTGGAAAAAGAATATAACAGGCCGTCCATCGCTTACACGAGATTACAGTTCGTTATGTTTACTCCCAAAAGTTTTTTGCTGAGATAATGCTGATGGATTGTTTGTGTTGTGACAGGGTGATGCACGGGGAGAATGAGTTGTGTTGTATGAGTCTAACTGCAGTAAAGGCGTACTGACCTGTTTGAGAGTTGCATTTTGTGCAGTCTGATAATGTGCACTTTTGTCTCTGGGTAGAATATTTTCTGAGAGATGGATGTCACATGGTGGTACGGTACGTGAGGGCTGTTGTTTATTACTGCCATAGCTTGGTTCTTCATGGTGTTGCTCCATGTTGAATCGATTTGCTTATGTTTCGTCAGCTTGAAGAGGTGAGTCGTGGTTGAGAGTTTAGCCTTGATTCTATCTTGGAAATAAGATACAGAGATGTAGGGGTGGTGTTCTTTAATATTAACCTTTCCTTTAGTCTGCATGGTGTGTAGAGCGCCCGATATTGTGGTGTATGAAGAGGGATTGTTGGCACGCTTTCCTGGTGTGAGTGCGAGGATGTGGATTGCTTTCTTCCAGGTATCGGGGATTTGGTTCGGAATCCAGGAAAATCTGAAAATTTCACTGAAGGCATTAATTGCTTTATGGTCAAGGTATTTTATGTGGGTGTTTTAATCTAGTCTGGCCCATCTACTGTATCGTTTAATGTTCATCATCACTGCTGAAGTTTTGTGAAGAATGAAAGTGATGTGTGTGTGTGTGTGTGTGTGTGTGTGTGTGTGTGTGTGTGTGTGTGTGTGTGTGTGTGTGTGTGTGTGTGTGTGTGTGTGTGTGTGTGTGTGTGTGTGTGTTCGTGTGTGTGTTTCATTCTGTCTTGAGGATTCGTGCTTCTATGGCTTATTGAAGCTGAATTCTGTTTGGTGGTGTGCTTGCTCCTACTTGCTGGGAATAGTTCCATCCCTACTTAATAAGGTATCGTGAGTTGGTTAGGGTCAGGCTTTAGATGTGTAGCTAAACTTTGCTGCCTCTCATTATGTGATCAAGAGTGTCAACAAAGTTCGCATTTAATAATTTTCTTATTTTACTAATTGTTTTGTTTCTGTGTTTTGAGCAGTTCATGTACAGTATTGCTTAGATTGTGAAATTTTTCTCTCTGGCGGACTGAACTGAGTATTTAGTAGATTTTTCCTTAAGGAATTGTTATCTTTCAGAAGAGAGGCTATGGTTGCAGTTTTAGTGTTATAACAGGGAATGTGTAGTTTGTTGCCTGGTGTTATAATTGGATGAAGGTGATGACCACTGTGTTATGTTTGGATAACAGGCTAAGGTATGTTAAATGGTTCCAGTGCTTGGTTTACAGTTTGTCTTCTTTTAATTAGTGAAAGCTTTCTTGGTTGTTTTTTAATTTGCTTGTAATGGCTTTGTATTATAATGAGGAGCTGGTTCGGTGGGAAATCATGGATTACTTTCTATGAGTAGTAAATGACAAGTGTAGGAGTAAATAAAAGTAGGTCGATGGATGGGGCCGTCTCATTACTGCTGTGTGGAGGTCGTGCTGATGTATGTTGGTTGTTCAGGAGGTTTAGGTGTCCAAGTTGTTGTTAAATGTGGCTCATGAAGGATCTGAATACGAGGGGACCTACGGGTGTACTGCTCACATAATGCCACTCAGGGAAAGCGACTGGTCAATCTTTTATTCAAAACTTAGAGTCAGGTAGCCTAGCCTCGGGTCCCTACGCTACCGACAGGTTAAATGATGAATAACTTCATGGAGAAGCACATAGAACTTCCTCAAAATAGGAAGTGTATTTTCTCTCTGTAACGCACCGAATATATGTGCAAGGGAGGCAGGAAGTGAACAAGGAATCTCCTTGGACACAGGTCACGGCGGGATAAAGTTATGTTGGTGGGCAGAGGCGTGTGACTGTGGGAGGCAGAGCTGGAAACACCAGACATCACATGCAACTCTACAGCATATTCCACACAACGCTATGACCCACCACTCTAATATTCGCCCAAACAAGATTGAAACTATATTATTAAAGGATTATAACTTCAAGTGAAAGGAGATGGAGATCCCAGAATTTTCTCTCAAAATTCGCCCTCGGATTTTAATCCTTACGGACTATATATATTTGACTAACTAAATTCAAGAGGAAATATGTAAGTTTTAATTAATGTATTAACAAATTACTTATTCAATCTAGAACGAACGTAATGAAGGAAGTCTTATTAGTTGATAAATTTCTCTTTTTTTTATCCACTGCTGGTAGCCAACAGTTCGCCTACCACACACCAACAAGAGGGCTGATTGCCGCAAACCATCAACCGTTACCACTGGAAAACTATAATAACTATCTTTAATGTGATATACATTTCATTCAATTATGGTGCTATGGTGTTAGTGGGGATGTTCTTATAACGTGCAGATGGGATTTTACGGAACATCAGTGAACATACTGATATAGAACCCAAAATCTCAAAAAATCCTGCAACTGCCGCGAACAAATCCTGATCAAGTAGTCTCCAGTCCACAGCTCCCTACATTCTACAGTCCACATTTGTTTATCATTGTCATATTCTATGGGATTAGCGGATGTAGGAAAAATGGTAGAAAAAAGTGAAGATGTAGAGGTCGATATGGTGACAGCCCCGAAATCACGGCAGACCTGTGGTGACAATGAGAAAGAATACCGAGAAGTTGGTAAGAACAAAATGGATTTAGGAAAGGAAAAGGGTTTGTAGAATAAAATTTTTCATTAGTAGAATGGTTGAGGGCTCTACGAGAAAATATAAACTGTATGCATCGTTCATGGATCCAAAAAGGGCTTATAAGGGATGCAGATACAGTATGGCCGGTGTGATATACTTGATCAACTAGAAAGCATTCGAAGCCCTCATACCTGCGTCAGCGCCAATAAAATTATTTACGTTTTATTGTTAGAATTCCTCTTTTCTTCCAGACTAATACTTTTACACTGTCACATAACCAGTCAGCTCTATTGTCTTAGTCTGGCATATCACACAGTCTCAAAGAGCACATACCCCTGTCACCTCTACTGAAATTTGTGCTGCAATCCTGTATCCGGATCCGGATCCACCTCAAAAGTGAAATAATCTCTTCCTTGACCTTTGTCCACCTATCCACCAGATTTCATTTAATTCGATACCAGCCTGTTGAGAAATTTTTACACAAATTGGCAGACAGACACGAGTGGATATATATCCTCCGTCTAACTTCGCTGGTGGAGGTAATCATATGGAGTGGGCAGATGACTGCTGAGAGACAGAGTGCAAGGTTACTGATGCACCGAAAGCAGTAGTAGATGTGAAGGGACAGTTTAAGAAGGAATGTGAACAGGCATGTGGAATGCTTTCCAGGCTGTTCGTTTTTTTTTTTTTTTTTTTTTTTTTTTTTTTTTTTTTGTGCTGAAGTTATCTGGAAGATGAAGGAGTGGAAAACGAACCGGGGGAAGAGTAAAACTGGGGAGTGAAAAGGGGAACAAAATATACTGTTGTTTGCAGATATATTATCTGAAATAAGCAGGTTAGACTTCAAGGATCCCTTTGTGAATTTAGAATGTGTGTGAGAACAGAAATTTCCAAGAGTAAATGAAGGGAAGACTAAAACTGTGAACGATTTAGTTATGGATTATGACAGTATATTAATAATTGGTTCAATACCTTCAGTTCGAGGGATTTTCCAAAGTTAAAAAAAAATAAAAGCAATTACCAGAAGCTAGAAGTAAATATAAAGAGTCAATAAGCTGAATGGGTATACAGTACTGTCAAGGAAGAGAAGAGTCATTTTCAAAGCTGATACAGAAAGTGAGAAAATCAGTAGGTGATTCGACCTAGGTAGGGCAATGGCAGATCTAATGAACGGGGTGATATAATTACAAAGTTGAGTCTGGAAGTAAAAAGATCCCACATACCAGTATCTTTAGTGTTAGGTTTGATTACCTGATAAATTACCACTATGCCGGGAATTGACCCCAGGACCCTTAGGTGAGGGCCAGGCAGCATACCACTACAACACGACCAAATATGAGTCAATGTGCGTTGTTACAACCTTGTAACCAACGTTCCTCCGCCCCCACTGTGGGCATCAAGAGGATGAGTTAACCCCCAGGCACTCAGGCAAGTAGATGCTTTTAATCTATCCCAAGCACTTACGGCAAGTGAGAATGAAGAGAGAAACCTATACGGTATACAGGAAAAATCATCTGATAAATTACCAATATGCCGGGAATCGAACACGGGACTCTCAGGTGAGAGCCAAGCAGCATACCACTATACCACTACCAGGTAAAAGTTACTGCATGTTGTCACAGGGAGTTAAGTCATCCTCTTGATGCCCACAGTGGGGGCGGAGGGACGTTGGTTATAAGATTGTGACAACAACAACGGCTGAATTTTGTTTGGTCGTGGTGTAGTGGTATGCTGCCTGGTTCTCACCTGAGAGTCCCGGGTTCGATTTCCGGCATATTGGTAATTTATCAGATGATTTTTCCTGTGTACAGAACAGGTTTCTCTCTTCATTCTGACTTGTCGTAAGTGCTTGGGACAGATTAAAAGCATCTACTTGCCCGAGTGCCAGGGGGTTAACTCATCCTCTTGATGCCCACAGTGGGGGCGGAGGGACGTTGGTTACAAGATTGTGACAACGTCGACCATCTATTACTCGGTCATGGTGCAGTTGTATGCTGCCTGGCTTTCATCTGAGAGTCCCGGGTTCGATTCCCGGCGAATTGGTAATCTACTCGTATCAGATGATTTTTCCTGTGTGCAAAACAGGTTTCTCTCCGTCAGGCTTGATTAACAGAGGTGATGTGTGAATACAAAAGAGACATAAGTCATGAATCAAAGCTGCAGAGGTTAAGATGTGCAAGGGGAGTTACGGGAGTATAATCAAAATGTAGTGTAGGTGGATGGCATAAATGTAGTGGTTAACAGGAATATGACGATTTGTTCTGGGCATAGAATAGACTCTTCAGTTAAGAATTTCATTTTATACAAGTGAAGTTGACGAGAAAACTAGGTGAAGAAGACCAAGAACGAGATGTAAGGATAAGGAGACATAAAAGTAGTCGACTATGATTGGCAGGAGGGAGTGGAGATGAGTTATAAAAGAAGGGTTTAGAAGCATGTAAGCTGTGGCCATCTTGGGCAAATGTATGGATAAATAGATTTACCAGGTGCTGTTGGCAACAATCTAAGTGTAATTAAACTCAAGTTTTAACACTGTCCTTCTCGCTGTGTATAATATATTATAAGCCGGGTTATGAATGTCGGCAGCTTTGATGTCTCCACACTCACTCATTAAATGAATGTTGATTTATTCCATTATTCATAATACTAATAATTACGGTAAGTTCATGGAATACTAGTTCACAGAGGCTAAATTACTGTATATATTTTTAATCATCGTGGCCTGGAGCACTCTTGTACTATTATCCAGCTAACGCCATTTTTTTTTTTCAGCTGAGTGAATAATAGGAGTTTGGGAGCGTTAATGCAGCATATAACAACTCTTAAGTCTGAGATAACTTTTCCATTCTGTTTTCACTAAAGCTAGACAAAAATCACCTTAGAGTGAGTCTTACAAACCTAAGAGTGCCAAGGATTATGATACCATTTTCTTCCCGTCTTCACAGACCATAGACTGGTTTCCGAATAGGATGAAAGTAGGCAGTTGCTACAGAGCGTCGTAAGGTGTGTTCTCAATGGTTCGTATGGAATCCAAAATTACTGGAAAATAAATGCACTCTCTGTTCCTCACGTTAACACCGTTCCTCGACAGAACACACCAAGTACTTTTTTCACCTTGCACTTCAGAAGTCTCCCTAACCTTGCAGTCAAGTAGCAAGGATGTTTTAGAGAAGGATGAGATGCCTTGAGTAAGGGGAATTCCTCTTTTTTATGTATAAAACTGTATTACTTGCATTTGGTTGCAAAACGTATAATAGAAGATTATAGCTGTCATTGGAAGGAAAATAAATATTATCTCGACCTCTAAATGAACATATTCATACAATGACATTGTTCGAATACTGCATATTCAGGCTCATAAATGCACGACAGTTTGGTACAATAAGGGACCTCCTTTTACACTAAATTCCCTCACTGAAGTAAGGATCTTCAGTTTGTTACGTGATATATCCTAGGTGTAGTGGGAACCCCACATTAAAACCACAGTGTATCACTGGTGAAGTAAGGTTTCACCACTTGTTACAAAGCATAAGGTTATTTGTTGGATGCGAAGAACACCAGGTGAAAATTAAGGGCTTCCATTTGTCATGTCACTGAAGTGAAATAAGTGGACTCCATTTGCGTCATGCAGTGCTTCTTAAGTAAAGTAATGACCTCCTGGCCCCCCGTTTGTCACAAAGGCTCCTTGGTATAATGAACGGCCTGCTTGCTCTCATGGTGGGCGATGGGGGGGATGGGGGGACGGGTAATAACACCATTTATCTCTCCCATTAACTACTTCCATCTTGTCTACATGATAAATTCAGTTTGTTCTCTTGGTGACAGAAAATGTCATTACTCTGCATAATATATAAATTGCCATTCGAGATCTGTATAGAATGGTTTGAATGGGAACAATCAAGCTGACCCATATGGTGAGGTATGATAAGCTCTGTTCATTCTTCATATATATATATATATATATATATATATATATATATATATATATATATATATATATATATATATATATAAGGACTCCCTGTACAAGAGTACAGGGAGTTTGGAAACTCCCTGTACTGTTGTTTGCAGATGATACTGTGTTGTTAAGTGAAGACAAAGGGGAGCTGCAAGGCTTGGTGGATGACTCTGGGAGAGTGTGTAAGAAATGGAATTTAAAGGTGAATGTAGGGAAGAGTAAAGTTATGGTCTTCGAGAGAGGTGAAGTCAGTGAATGTACAGTGAGGTTGGATGATGAGGAAATGGAAAATGTGAGTATATTTAAGTACTTAGGTAGTGTGATGAGTAAGGATGGAAGTTTGGAGGGTGAAGTGCTTCAAAGGGTACAACAAGGAAGAAAGGTTGCTAGTTCCTTGAATGCAGTGATAAGAAACAGGGAAGTGAGCAAGGAAGTTAAAAGTTATTACATGACAGTATTGTGATACCAATTCTGACATATGGAAACGAAGCTTGGACTTTGTTGGAGGGACACAAGTCAAGAGTGAGAGCAGTGGAAATGAGTTATTTGAGAGGAGCCTGTGGAGTCACATGGAGAGACAGACTGACAAATGAGGATGTGAAAGAGTGTTGTAGTGTGGATGTGGTGATTTGAACTGGTAAGAGCTGTGCTGCCTTAATGCAGTAAATGTAACAGAAAATAGCTCTACATATGTGAGGGAAGTAGGGGGAAAGTGTAGAGTGGTTAGAGGAACTGCGGTGGTCGGTCCGATGAAGCTTTTGCTATGAAGTACTGATAGGAGTAAGGGGGCTGTGAGAGAACTGCATGGAGGTCTGTTAGTGTCCACATTAAGGCCGGTGCGCGATCTTGGTAGTGAGTACTGTATATTTGTGAAAAGGGTAGTGGAAACGAGAATGTCAGGGAATATGTGTGGGTAGCATACATTACTGTACATAGACGGTAAAAAACTTTTTTGATAACTGGACTGTTGACAGTATGCTTTGATGGTATCATCTGTTCTGTATCTTTATCTGTACCAGTCCTTTTGAAATTCGCTGCAGCACCAGACTTCCTCGAGGGGAAACTGAAATTCCTTTGGGTAAGGAGTATTTATCTGAAGATTGAGGCATGTAAATGCGGAAATGTTGTGGCGATATTTTGTGTGTTAGTCTGTACAGAATATGTCACTGGTAGAAGCAAAAAGGTGCGAATATATGTATGCATATGAAAAGACACATATGAAAGGACAAAAAAGGACACAGTAGCGTTTGCCAGTTGTGCACCAGCATTGCGGCAACATGCCTGTCAATTGGCACAGCTGTCAGTTCGCATAACCGTTAGCTGGCATAACTGTGAGAAAAACAGTGATAGAAGCTGTTATTATTTTACCCATTCAGAACATGTCCATTACAGTCTTTCTCATCCATTCATGCCCGGATTTGCTTCCGTCTCGTTAGGTCCATCAGAATCCAGGTAGATCAGTTCAAGCCTAGACTGGTCATCAAGGTCCAGTATAGTCCTTTGATGTCCTTCATATCCAGTCAGGATTAATCAGGTCACTTCACGTCCGTTAAGGTCCTCTCAAGTGCAGTCAGGTTCAGTCTGGCCCAGTTAGACCCATTCAAGTTATTTACCTGCGGTCATATCGTTCACCTCCTATTAGGCTCAGTAATGTCAGTTCCGGTTTCATCAGGGCTATTAAGGTCAGTTCAGGCCAAATCTAGTCAGTTTATGTGAGATTAGGCCCATTCAGATCACTTTAGGTCCACTCAGATCAAGTCCATGTAAGAGCATTCAAATAAGTTAGGCCAGTCCAGGTCATTAGCTCTGGTCGCTTCATGGCAATTCATAACAAACTAGAATGGCTCTCAGTAGAGCGCATACCGCCGCCATCAATTTCCATGCAATATTCACTGAGAAATTTACGAAAATTTCGGGAAAAAAAAAAAAAAGCCCTATCTCGCAATGTTAAAGAAAGTGAAAAAAAAAAAAAAAAAAAAAAACAGTTCCGCACCTTTATCCGGATCCGCACCAAATTTAATGGTGTCAGTTCTGGGCCAAGGCCTGTTCTTCTACCAAGTTTCGTGGAAATCCGTCCAGTAGTTTTTGTGTGATCTTCCTCACAAACCAATCAACCAATCAACAAACAAACGGACAGGGGTGAAAACATAACCTCCTTGGCGTAGGTAATCAGGTTAATTCAGGAACCATTCTGATGCTGTTAGCCTCATCTAAGGCATTTAGGTCTATTTAGGATGGCAACATCAATGCTGGCTCAGCCAGGTCATTTTAGGTCTGCTCAGGGCCATTTAGATCACGTGAGGTCCATCCATGTCTTGTTGAGCTATTCACGTTATTTAGAATATTTTAGGGTCACTCAGGTTCATTTAAGCCAATCGAGGTCATTTAAGTAATTCGTTTGGTTCTCATCCATCAGGCTAATCATGTCAACTCAGGATTGTTGTTCAATTTTCTCTGTCCGTAGTATATTGTCCAGTTTAGTGTGTTCAAATTGCTTTGTTTGAAAGAACTTTGTAATAAACTTCATGGCACTCAAACCAACCAGTCTAAAGCATTCATTTTTACTGGGTATAGTCTCAACCCCCACCCCTACCCCCATTCCAGCCACAATTTCAGCTCATCTTAACCATCCCTTTGTCCCCCAAATTTATTTCTTGAACCCCATAACAATAATTCTTAGTGCATATATTGAAAAAAAAAAAAAAAAAAAAAAAACATTCACTCCACTCACCGGATATACTTTCCTGCCTCAGCGCCACTACCTGGTAAATTTCTGTACCATCTCACCCATTTCTTTGATCATGACTACTGTTTTTTTACCCCCGGGTTTCACTTCCTGGCGGTTTCTTGACACGACACAGGTAACGAAGTTGATTAAAGTATTTATTTAGAGGAAAATAGTGTTCAGCGTGTATAACACAGACAGGCAGGGAGGAAATGAGTGAGTGGGATGGGAGGGGATAGTGGTTGGATGGAGGAGGGCAGGGTAAGACGTTCTGCGAATATGGACAACATATTGTATGTGTCTGAAGAACACTATGAGTTAAGAAAAGGAAAGGAACAATAAATGTTATTTTCTCATTGAGAATGGTATTAGAAAAAGTGATAGAAATGCAAAAGGATGTTTATATGTGTTTCATCGATTTTGAAAAAGCTTTTGATACAGTGCGGCATGAGGAAATTATAAATATGTTACAAGAAACTGGTGTGCATGGAAAAGACATCATATTAATTACTAATCTTTATTGGGATCAAAAGGGAGCAATGAGAACAGAAGACCAGAAGACAGATTGGGTTGACATACGGAGAGGAGTGAGGCAGGAATGTGTCCTGTCTCCAGATTTATTTTCCCTGTATGGACAAAAGCGTATGACAGATTTGGAAGAACTAGCTGGAATAAGTATTATGGGACGGAATATGAATAATGTTAGATACGCAGATGACAGAGTTCTAGTGGCTGATTCGGAAGAAAAGTTGCAGATGTTGGTAGATGCATTGCATAAAGCATGTCTGAGGAGAAGCCTGAAGGTTAATCAAAAGAAGACGGAGATAATGGGAGTAAGTAAGAGAAGAGAGCGGTTGACAGTGGGCATAAATGTGGAGGGAAAACAAGTAAAGCAGACAGACACTTTTAAATATCTAGGAACTCTGATCTCAGAGGATTCGAAAAGAGTAAAAGCGATAAGGAGAATAACAAGTGCAAAAGCTGCCATTAGGAAATTAAACAGGCTTTTACCTAGCATGAGTGTGAGTTTGGAGATAAGAATGAAGATTTTAAAATGTTTCGTTGGTCAACATTGCTTTATGGCTGCGAAACATGGACGATAGAAGCTGTGGAAATGTGGTTTTATAAGGAGACTTAAGAATTTCTTGGACAGATCGGGTCACAAACGAGGATGTAGAGCGGGTAGTGATAGTGATGTGTATCAGAAGACAGCTGAAGTTTTTAGGCCATGCCATACGGGACAAAGGCTTTGAAAGTGACTGCTGGGAGGAGTGAAGCGTACGAGGGCAAGAGGCAGACAAAGACTTAAGTACATGGACAGTCTCCTGGATGATATTGACGGAAGATGGAGTGTGGCGGATATCGTGAGAATGCCAGTTTGCGTGTAGTGAGTCCTGAATTTAGATGAGGAATGGAAAAAAACTGGGTAGATAATGATGGACTACGAGTATTAGTAATGGGTGGTGTGGCTAGGCAAGATGAATATACCCAGTGAAAACTTACAATGAATGAGGCACAGTGTTGATCATGATAACAGTCCTCTCGGAAGTTTAGAGATGGAGAGATAAATAAAAGGTGTGCTGAGTGGAAAGTAGTGGACAGGATGGGCAGGGTTGGTGGTGGATGACGGCACTGGGTGGGCATAATTCACCCAATAAAATGGGGTGTTCCAAACTGGCCAGCCTGGGCGCTTTCTGTATCAAAATTCTCCAAGAAAAGAAGAACAGCAGTAACAATAGAATTTGAGCCTGAGTTACCTCCACATACCCTCTCTCTCACAGTTCAGGTAAAGATAAAAATGGTAATATGTGCTGAAGAATTTTTTTCTGATTGTGAGGGAAGCCAATATTTCAAAGGTGCAAATGACTATGTGGCCCATTGCAATAGGGAGGATATTTGTGACTATGGTGGTACCAATCTTAAGTGGCGGTTTGGGTGGGGCACGAACCTCTGTACAGTGTTGCCACGTATTCCATACCCTCTATGTGAACGGCTCTGATATATGTAATAGGCATCACAATAAGATAAACACATAAGAATATAATGGTAACGTGTGTATTATAATATATGAAAGAACAGTAAACTGATTATGCGTAAAATATTTATACGGCAATACAGAAACGTGGCATAATTATTTTACAGTGTTGCTTAAAAAAAAGTAGTCACTTTTATTGGCTGTTACCGTATTTCTGGGGTTGGTAATAATGTCACAATTATGATTATAAGATAATGTGCAGGAATATAAGCAAAAATATGCCAGTTTCTTAGTAAAAAAAATATATACATTAAACCCTCGTGAGCGGCAACACTCACACACACCCAGTCCGACCTGGTCATCTGTGAGGGATAGAGGAATAGGCCTGTTTGGGGACACCTCTTAAAAAAAAAAATGAGCCAAGACTTTAACCTCCTGGGTGGTGTGGAAATAGTCAAATTTACAATGTGTACATTATAACGTAAAAGAAAATAACCAAAATGTATCCTAAAATACCACAGACGAGAGAGAGAGAGAGGGGGGGGGGAAGGCAGACCAGGGGAAGTGTTGAGTGCAGCTTAGTGAGAGATGAAGGAAGGGAGGGAAGGAAGGAGGGAGAGAGTGATTGAATGAAAACAAATCATGGCACCACAACAACGAGGTCATCTGGCGCCATATGTAAACCAATAATATTTTTAAACATAATTAGATATAATAAGAACAAAATAAAGAAATGAAAGCACAAGTTTATGTCACTCATAAAAGAAACAAAATTCCCAAGGGTGACGCACATCTCCCCAAGGAGAGAGAGAGAGAGAGAGAGAGAGAGAGAGAGAGAGAGAGAGAGAGAGAGAGAGAGAGAAGGCAGGCAAGGGGCAGTGTTGAGTGCATTGTCAAGCTGAGGGAAAGATGAAGGGAGGGAAGGAAGGAGGGCGAGAATGATTGAATGATAAGGCGCCATAACACCGAGGTCATCTGGCGTCATATGAAAAACAATAATATAATAAAACAAAATAAAGAAATGAAAGCACAATTTTATAAGACATAAAAGAAACAAAATTCCCTAGGGTGATGCACATCCCCCCAGGAGAGAGAGAGAGAGAGAGAGAGAGAGAGAGAGAGAGAGGCATCGCGAGTATGGAAAATGTGGCAACACTGTACAGAGGTTCGTGACCCACCCAAACCGCCACTTTAGAATGGTACGACCATATTAGTTTTGGTCTCTCTCTCTCTCTCTCTCTCTCTCTCTCTCTCTCTCTCTCGTCATTGATATATATATATATATATATATATATATATATATATATATATATATATATATATATATATATATATATAATCATTGAAGACCAAGGCGTAGCCACTGTTCACTATTTCTCTGTTTATCTTTTCGAGTTTTCGTACACACTGTTTGTCACTATGATTCAAGTTGTAGATAATATGACCCAGATTCATGTCATCACTAGCTGTATTATATTTATTTTATTTTTCATAGGACGTTTCGTGTATCCTTACACATCATCAGCAACTGTAAAGATAGATACAGTACACTTACAGTACACTATAAAACATCTGACATACCTATACGATACATGGACAGATATATGTACAGTCGGTCAAGGTTCCAGGTACCTCAGCCTCGCTCTGGGACTCGTAGTTTTATCTGGTAACACTTGGTGTAGTAAGCAGGGGTATCTTACAGCGACTGTGATTGGTGGATGTAGTCTCGACTATATCAGTGTTAGCACATATATTAAACAAGGGTAAGGAAGCATCTGTGTAATATTTATGTATACATTGATATATGTGTGATCATCAAATGTCATCGAAAGTTCGTAGATAGGCGAAAAGAACTAAGCAAAAATCAATTTATTGGCAACATATATAAAACCTGCTGGCTGCCACAAAAAAAATATCCTCGAGTTTCAAAAATATATTTTTGTGTATGATGCTGGCTGCTTAATGAAGGTTATATTAACATTGTAAACGTTACATAATATTATTTTGCCAGAGGACAGACACATGGGACAGTAGTGGCTAGTGGTATCCCTACAAAGAGGCAAACGACTGGCAAACGAGCGTCTGCACAGTGAGACTCTTCGCTTCCTCTCTCTCCCGTCTTCGCTTTGCTGAACGCGATAAGTGGAAGTAAATAGTATGGTCCTATAAGTTTTTTTTTTTTTTTTCATAGATACTGCTGATGACAACATTATAATGAGCATCCTACGCAACCTAAGAGAACTAGAGATGGTGTTATACGTGGAGAAGCATACTTTTATAATAGATGTGGGTGAGGGAGATCATTAATGTATAATGTGGGAGGCAGAGAGCTATCATGAATCATGATAAAGCAAGTGAAGGGGAGAGGAAAAGACTGAGAAAAAAAAAAAGAAGAAGAAGAAGCAGAGAGAGAGAGAGAGAGAGAGAGAGAGAGAGAGAGAGAGAGAGAGAGAGAGAGAGCAAGTGAAGGGGAGAGGAAAAGACTGAGAAAATAAAAGAAGCCGAGAGAGAGAGAGAGAGAGAGAGAGAGAGAGTGTGTGTGTGTGTGTGTCACCTGATACAGAAAGCGAATGGGGGTAGAGATCGTGGGGAAGGAGACGGTGCGTGTGACACGCACAAACATACAGTATACTTATTGCGCCGTATTTCTAATTTTGTGAGAAGTGTTGTTTACTTCGTATTGAACGATGATGAAGAGACTTATTACTTTGCGAAAGACGATTATTGTAATTTTCTTATACATTCTATAAGATCCAAAGTTCTTGCCTCTTACTTTCATCAAGGTGAAAGATTTGGATATGCGTAGGGTTTAGGAATATGGGCGTAGATAATTTGGGGTATTTATAACTTTAATTTACAATAAAGGGGCGAATAGCAGGCCGTCATGCTCTTTGGTGCTTAAAGTAGTATTCGGCAATATTCGTATAATACAGTATAAATGAGAGAGAGAGAGAGAGAGAGAGAGAGAGAGAGAGAGAGAGAGAGAGAGAGAGAGAGAGAGAGAGAACCTATACAAGTAGTGAAATTACGTAAACTACTACGTAATGAGTGACCACATGGGGAATGTTCACTAGTAACGTAGTACACAGTAAATGTAACCTCATGAAATAAACGGATAAACAAAACCTTTGCACATTGTTTCTCACCGCTTTTTTTCGTCTAACTAACTAACAGGACATTCAACAGTTACCATCGTATTTGTGACGTAAGCAGTAGGCGTTACACCCACTAATCACAAAACTTCTGACATGCTGGCATCATCCATTCAGAGGCTGAGCGAGGTGTTGTGGTGACTGAGGCTGTGAAAGTGAACCAGTGTTGTCGCCATGAACAGACCTCAAAGACGATTAGTTACTAGCGGGCAAATAGTAACTCTCCGAGAAGAGGGCCTATTAATACGCGTCATCGCTACCAGACTCGGGGCTTCCACCCGTACTGTCAAGAAATGGATCAGGAGACATGCTGAAACAGGAATATTAACCGATTTAGGTATGTATGAATACAGTAATGCTTAGATATTTCTGACTCACTTTCATATTTGATTTATAACTACCTGTAGAAATTACTTGCAATGTAGGAAGAATCTATGTTGGTAAATGGGATAAACAGACTATTGTTTCCCTCACTTACCAAATGTTTGTTCAATCTTAATTTCAACAATTAACTTTTAACTCTAATAAGGTCGTATGCAAGAGCTGTAATAAAATGTTAGGATGAGTCCTATTCTTATGATTTTTTTATTGGTAGTTATATCATTATGGCAATGCTAATATTTGTAATCGTACATTATGACAAGAATAATCACAGTAAATAATGGTAAAAACACATGCATAATCAGTTTTCTTAATACATGCAGAGAGAAGACCACGGCCACGGCTAACAACTAGGGAGGAGGATGCGGCCATCATAGCAGCAGTGCAGAATAACCCCTTCACAAACGCCGTGGCCATCAGGGAGGAATTACGGCTAAATGTTTGCAGCGAAACTGTGAGGTCACGCCTGTATGAAGCTGGCGTGCATCAACAGAGTCCCTGCCGTGAAAGAATTCCCATCTGAGCAGAACCGTGTCGATCGCCTCGAATTTGCCCAGCAGAATGTAGGCAGAGATCTGGAGTTTTAGTGTGGAGCAGTGTTTGCGGATGAGAAGACATTTGCCAGTACTGATTACGGGAAAATTCATTTGTGGCGGCCTAATAGCACGAGGTAAGTAAACACAATGTTTTAATTCAAGGGGTCAGCAGTGTGACGAAACTGTGTAGGTAGAAATATACGGGTGCAAATTTTATACAGCAAAGGCGAATTGTTAAGACAATAATTAACGAAAGTAGCACTCGGAAGAGAGCATACCTACGCCTACGCTGATGGTGGTATGAACACAAAAGATCGCCTCCGAAATAAATGGGTTCTTCCACGATGCATATCCTATGTGCTTAGCAAAATTCATTACTATCAATTCATAACTTAGAGATCTAAAAAAAAGGGGGGGGGATGGGGGGGTTAAGCACACGTAGCAAAAAGATAATCGCCACCATCAATGTTTGGTGTAAATATGAACATTATTTCATAAGAGTAAACATGAATATGTAAAATAACTGACAATAAGGCATGGAAAATGTTACATATCTTAAATAAAGAAAAGGGTAAAACGCATAACCGCGAAAATAATATAGAATAATAATGCACAACAAATGAATCATGTAGCATGTTCATCACGAAAATTTATTTCATAATCTTTATGCTCTTTTTGTGCAGATATGACAGACGTCACATATTCCAGGTCGCTAGAAGTGGTCATGTGACTCTGAACGTGTGTGGTTATACTGTACATCTATGCACGGTATGGGAGATATTTTCCGTATTGATGGGAAATTTACAGCAAATAAATGAATAGACATACTGCACGATCAGTTTCTCCCTTCAATACAGGAACACAATTTCCCATTCCCTGGTGGACCTATTACTTTCATTCACGACAAATGCCACATCCACACGGCCAGAGTGGTGCGAAGGTGGTTTGACGAGCAGCAAGACTTCAGGCTCCTGGAATTACCAAGTAAGAGGTGCGATATGAACCCCATCGAACACATATGGGCAAATATCGCCAACACGTGGGAGCCTGAGTTCGAAAGGACACCGGAACAGTTACTCGACCACATAACAAGGCAGTGGGAGATAGCAAGAAACAAGCCAGACCTTGTTAGAAATATTGTCTCTTCTATGCAGGACAGGCTACAAGCTGTAATAGAGAAGGAGGGTGGATGGACTGAATATTAAACAATCAGTGCACTTACCTTTGTTTTTACTCGGCCCTTAATGCAGTACTACATACTGTTTTAAATGATTGAGGTTTTGGTATGGTAATACACAGTATCGTCTTAATTAAATATATACCTGGAAATTGCGCTGAATAATAGAAAGATTTGTAATGTGTAAATTTATAAAGCATTATATTATGGTATAGATGACATACTTACTGTAAATTTTTCTGAAGACAAACTATTGCTCCAAGCTTTTGTAGTAAATCGTGGAAAGGGAAGTTGCAAAAATAATTCACAATAACAGTAAAACATGGCCAAATATGTTGTTCACGTTGAGTAATGCATTACAATAATGCACAATGAATAAAGTTATAAAATAACTAACATAATTATAGAAATGCAAATTATTTTTATACGTTATGGGTAAAATGATCTAGATGCCTAATATTATAAAATGATGCAAGACCTAGGTAGAGTATTCCCTTAAGTAGAGTTACATTTTTTGGTGGTAGCCGCAGTATAATTGTAGTGTCAAATAACAAGTGGAAAACGTTACGGTAAAGTATTTTATAACAAGTAAATTTACCCTTTCAGCCTTGTATATACACATAGTATTTTACTTTGGCTGACGCCAGACGACTTTAAGATGGCTAACGCCTGACGATTTTACTCTATTCACCCTTGAAGTTGAGTGTTATGTCTAGATTAAGTAGCCGTAAAACTAATCCGTTTAAAACATAACTAACATAAAATATAACCATAACATATAATGCGATATATAATAAAGTAACAATACGAGTATCTCCATAACAAGGAGGAATCACGTCAAAATAAGTAATGAGCAGATTCTGTTTATTATAATATCCGTTTATGACAGTGATATATAAAAAGCGAACAATCTTTTAAAAGCATCACAATGCAAACACTGTCGTTACCAAAACAAAATGTGAAGACATGTTATTAGCTTAGTTACTTTTCCATTACCTTGGGTAGCCAGACTTTGTGGTTGGGCCCGTGAACAAGAGCTTGAATCACTTGGAATGTATCTCCGGATTATAACCGGCATGGAAACGATATAAAACAGTGTTAATTAGATATGAACAATTACCTGGTAATACATGTTTTCGTTTTTTAAGGTAGTGCGGTAGG
The DNA here is from genome assembly GCF_032717465.1 of Coenobita brevimanus. Lineage (NCBI taxonomy): Eukaryota > Metazoa > Arthropoda > Malacostraca > Decapoda > Coenobitidae > Coenobita > Coenobita brevimanus. Next base: position 31,393,580 of record NC_137023.1, on the reverse strand, counting down.
TATCAGCGATAGGAATATGCCGGGCTCTAAGCTGTTTGGGATTAGGAGCCTTATGGCATGTAATGCGATTATTTCTTCCGCTTATCTTCCATTTCCTCTGATAACTGATCCTTACGCCCGTTCGTCAGCTAACGTTACTACTAGTAATATTTGTTCGTATTTGTGGAACATGTTGAATTACCTACATATTATCGGAGATAGTTCCTAAATCCAACAGTAATTTTAACTTTGCCATTCACAGTGAGGTATTCTTTGTGCGTTTATAATAATATACTTAACACACACACTTCAGCTTGAATCTGCGACCTACTAATAGCCACATTATAATCGGTCATGGGGCAAACTCGCGACAGTTTAACAATTCACATAACATCATGGAAAGTCACCATATATTAAAGGTCCTAAATAAACAAGAAAACTACAGTATTTGACTGACAACGTGAAAGAAGCCTAACTGCCAAACAAGCCTGACAACCACTTTGACTGTCACAAGACTGATGCATCACACGTCAAGAATGAATGTTCCTACTGTTACGATAAGTGGTTGATGGACGGTTTTGTGTGTTACAGAGAGAGAGAGAGAGAGAGAGAGAGAGAGAGAGATTTATATACAGTCCAAAAAGAACACAACAGCAGGGGTGTGGTGAATGTGCTTAAACAAAAGCCACCTGCTGCTTGCCATAATGATGAAACGATGTTACACTCTGTATGCTTAACACTGCCACATATTATTATTATATAAGCAAATATATTTTGCATATATAACTTGAGATATTATATAGTTAGTCGAATATTAACATATTAATACGAATTCACAGTATGCAGTACTATATTTGCTTAATTTTTTACTTAAATATCATTGTAATTAGACATCACATGTAATGGGATATTATATATCCTAAACTGTAGGTTAATACATGTGCTTAGTAGTCAGAGTTAAGTTTCTCGAACGTTTTCGTAAAAGCGATAGGAATATACAAAATGTTTCATATGATTCGACATGTCTTATGTGGTTTATATAGGTAACGTCGGAAATATAAACATTAATATGCCACAGAAATGTGGTGAAACTGGAGGAAATAAATCAAACTGTATCAGTTCTCTCTCTCTCTCTCTCTCTCTCTCTCTCTCTGGCTTCTTTTATTCTCTCAATCAGTCTTTTCCTCTTCCTTTCACTTGCTTTATCATGATAGGCGACAATCTCTCTCTCTCTCTCTCTCGGCTTCTTTTATTTTCTCAGTCTTTTCCTCTCCCCTTCACTTGCTCTCTCTCTCTCTCTCTCTCTCTCTCTCTCTCTGCTTCTTCTTCTTCTTTTTTTTTTTCTCAGTCTTTTCCTCTCCCCTTCACTTGCTTTATCATGATAGCTCTCTGCCTCCCACATTATACAGTAATGATCTCCCTCACCCACATCTATTATAAAAGTATGCTTCTCCACGTATAACACCATCTCTAGTTCTCTTAGGTTGCGTAGGATGCTCATTATAATGTTGTCATCAGCAGTATCTATGAAAAAAAAAAAAAAAACTTATAGGACCATACTATTTACTTCCACTTATCGCGTTCAGCAAAGCGAAGACGGGAGAGAGAGGAAGCGAAGAGTCTCACTGTGCAGACGCTCGTTTGCCAGTCGTTTGCCTCTTTGTAGGGATACCACTAGCCACTACTGTCACATGTGTCTGTCCTCTGGCAAAATAATATTATGTAACGTTTACAATGTTAATATAACCTTCATTAAGCAGCCAGCATCATACACAAAAATATATTTTTGAAACTCGAGGAAATTTTTTTTGTGGCAGCCAGCAGGTTTTATATATGTTGCCAATAAATTGATTTTTGCTTAGTTCTTTTCGCCTATCTACGAACTTTCGATGACATTTGATGATCACACATATATCAATGTATACATAAATATTACACAGATGCTTCCTTACCCTTGTTTAATATATGTGCTAACACTGATATAGTCGAGACTACATCCACCAATCACAGTCGCTGTAAGATACCCCTGCTTACTACACCAAGTGTTACCAGATAAAACTACGAGTCCCAGAGCGAGGCTGAGGTACCTGGAACCTTGACCGACTGTACATCTGACTCAGCATCGACTGATAAAAGTGTACAGTTAAAAGTGTATGGATAAGAGACGAACCTTATAGGTATAGACAGCTATGAATTACATGGTTGACTGCGAAGGTTGTATGAGTGAATGGGTGTTTGTGGCTGTGTAGTGTTGCCAGTTGTGTTACTGTGTGTGGGATGGTCATTGGCAACTGTTCCTGCTTGTGGTCGGGTCTTCTGTGTGTTTAACAGTTTAAGGGTACGGTCTTGTCCGGTAGTTTGATTGTTTATGGCTTGTGCGTTTTCACGTATGAGAAGTGTATCTGCAAGTTATAGTCTGATGTGGTCATGGCATCTTTTGAATATGAGTGTTTTCTATTAAAACTTGTCTGTTTATTGATGTGTGATGTTGAATCATGTGATCTTTTATGGAACCAGTTTGTATGTGCATGTCCATCTGCTTAGTGTAGTTGTGGTCATACCAATATATTTCGTGTGATGAAGTTTACAACCTTCTTGTGGGCAAGTGAATTCATAAACTACATTGGTATGTTGAAGTTTGTTGAGCTGTGTTGTCTTTTATAACCATGTTGCTAACTTTCCTGTTTTTATAGTAAATGATTAGACTGAGCTTGTATGAGGGGATAATATATAATGTGTTACGTGTAATAATCTCTCATATATATATATATATATAAATATATATATATATATATTTATATATATATATATATATATACATATATATATATATATGTATATATATATATGCAAACTAACCACAGGAAAAATGAAAGGAGCGACAGTGAGTACTTTCGTATATTACATCTTCAGACAGAGTGAGACAGAAACGTAAAGGGTAGAGGTCTTTTATACACACCCGCAGCAGGTAGTGGCACACAGAACAATGGGTGACCTGAATTTTTACCTGCGGCTTAACATATGGTCACTTGCAGCAGGGAATGGAACACAACAAAGGATGACCTGAATCTAAAAATGCACGTGACAAAGGAAGAGGGAGTAGGAGGTGAGGAAAGGGGAGTGGGAGGGAGGGGGAAGGGGAGGGGAGGAGGGGAAGGGGGGGAGGGAGGAGGGGATGGGGGGGAGGGAGGAGGGGATAAATACTGCTGCTTAACTTAAGACCTAGAGGATTAATGCTTGGTGTGTCCCACACAGGTGTGACTACACTACCAGGAGATGACAGGGAACAATCACGTGTTAGTCTGGGGGATACTGCTTTAAAATTAATTCAGTTAACAATTTATCACACTTAAAATGACCATAGCTCATGTTTACATTCTTTTCATATGTGCCAGAAATTAGACAAGATTCTATTACATTTCTTTCATCTAAGCTTTTTGATCTTGCTAGAATCTTGGAGCCTGTCCAGTCAATATGGTGATCACTGGATGCTTTGTGCTGAAATAAACCACTACTCTGTTGGGCTGTCCTTACACTGTATTTATGTTGTGAGATTCTAGTTTCCAAATCTTTTCCAGATTGTCCTATGTAAAATTTGTTACAGCTTTTACACGGGATTTTGTAAACAACGCCTGAATTACTGAAAGGGCAGTTCTTGATGAGGGTTTTTTTGATGGTGTTCTCATATTTGAATACTACTTGTACATTGAGTTCCCTCAGTATGTGAACAGCATCAAGAAAATTTTCATGGAAGGGGAGGACAAGGGTTCTTTGATACGTTGATGATATCCTCTGCTTCTGGCCTAACAGTCTTCCCATTGATGAATTTCTCCTGCAATTAAATTCGTTAGTTCCATCGATTAAGTTTACTCATGAGATGGAAATGGATAACGAATTGCCATTTTTGGATGTAAAAGTTATTAGGGACCAAAATGTTTTGAAGACTAAGGTATACAGAAAACCTACAAATATTATGTCATATGTTCATTACTATTCAAACCATCATAAAAAAGATCTGTGTTCATATCCATGTACCTAGGAGCATATAGAATTTCAGACCTAGAATTTTTAGATGATGAACTAAAAATGATTCAGAGTATTGGAAAGAAGCTAAAATATCCACAAAGCATACGAACTCAGTGCCACAGTACAGCCAAGAAACGATTCCTTGAAGGGAAAACTAATAAGCCTGATCGCCAGAACATTCAAAGAACCCTTGTCCTCCCCTTCCATGAAAATTTTCTTGATGTTGTTCACATACTGAGGAAACTCAATGTACAAGTAGTATTCAAATATGAGAACACCATAAAAAAAAACCCTCATCAAGAACAGCCCTTTCAGTAATTCAGGCGTTGTTTACAAAATCCCGTGTAAAAGCTGTAACAAATTTTACATAGGACAATCTGGAAAAGATTTGGAAACTAGAATCTCACAACATAAATACAGTGTAAGGACAGCCCAACAGAGTAGTGGTTTATTTCAGCACAAAGCATCCAGTGATCACCATATTGACTGGACAGGCTCCAAGATTCTAGCAAGATCAAAAAGCTTAGATGAAAGAAATGTAATAGAATCTTGTCTAATTTCTGGCACATATGAAAAGAATGTAAACATGAGCTATGGTCATTTTAAGTGTGATAAATTGTTAACTGAATTAATTTTAAAGCAGTATCCCCCAGACTAACACGTGATTGTTCCCTGTCATCTCCTGGTAGTGTAGTCACACCTGTGTGTAACACACCAAGCATTAATCCTCTAGGTCTTAAGTTACGCAGCAGTATTTATCCCCTCCTCCCTCCCCCCTCTCCCCTTCCCCCTTCCCCTCCTCCCTTCCCCCTTCCCCCTCCCTCCTACTCCCCTTTCCTCCCCTCCTACTCCCTCCTCCTTCGTCACGTGCATTTATAGATTCAGGTCATCCTTTGTTGTGTTCCACTCCCTGCTCCAGGTGACCATAAGTTAAGCCGCAGGTAAAAATTCAGGTCATCCACTGTTCTGTGTGCCACTACCTGCTGCGGGTGTGCATAAAAGACCTCTACCCTTTACATTTCTGTCTCACTCTGTCTGAAGATGTAATATACGAAAGTACTCACTGTCGCTCCTTTCATTTCTCCTGTGGTTAGTTTGCATACATATCTTCATGGTGAAGTCTCTCCATATATATATATATATATATATATATATATATATATATATATATATATATATATATATATATATATAAGGTTCAGGGCAGCTACAATTTCGGCAGTATTTTGTTTCTGCTTCATATTCTTGATATGAGCAACTAAATTCCGAAAATGGTCTTGTACTTTTGATAAAAGTTGGCCAAATATCAGTGACACTTCATTCGTGTCTGGAAAGAAATTCAGACCAAATGAAAGAATAGCATTCGGGAGTTGAATGCTAATCACCCGCCAGAATATGCTGTTGGCCAAGTTACAAGAACGGGGGGGGGGGGGGTCGGTCTCCCCCGGGAGATTGTCGCCCAAGGCCCCTCCCGAGGGGGATGGGGACGCCATCTCCGGGGGGGGGGCCCGAGGGCTGTGCCATTCCCTGGGGGGCACAGGGGGTCGGCGGCCTCCCAGGGGGTGGTCGGAAGGTTTAGGCCATATCTTGATACCCTGAAGGTTTCATGTTGATAGCTCAATCCATTCATGAAATATAATGGTGCTAAAGGCGCCCTTTAAAAACTAGTTTACCTTTGGCAGCCATTTTTGTGACCTTGACCTTGATCCCGACAGTCCATTTTCGAACTCGTCCAAGATTTTGGCCATGTCTTGATACCCTTAATGTTTCATGTTGGTAGCTCAAGCCGTTCATGAGATATGATGGGAACACACACACACACACACACACACACACACACACACACACACACACACACACACACACACACACACACAAGGCAAAAATTACATTTTCGTGACCGTGGCTTTGAAAGGAAGGTTTCTTTGCATTTTCATAATCTTTAACCTTAAAATAAAGATTCTAGCCCCCATGTCCCTCACGAAACGATGGGCTAACTTTTTAAATTGCATTTTTGTGAGCATAGCGCACGCGCTTAAAAATTATCCCGACAGTAAGTCTTTTCTCGACACTGCATCAGCCTTCCCGGAAAAAAGGTTAATTACTGATTAGTAACTTACCACACCATTGTTTTGGAAAAGTTTGCAAATATTGCAAGAATTAAGTCTGCACTTAACAAAAGTCTCAACTGTAAGCGACGAAATAGAACACACAAGGAGTGTCAACCTGCAAGATTAAAGATGGATGAAGAAGCTGTTCTTTTGCTCAGTATGAACAAGGAACTGTCACTCTTGCTATACCCTACTGAATATCAAGAATACTACCCATTCATTTTCATTATATTTATGTAAGACAACAGCAAATACCATAATGAAATTATACTGAAGAAAATTACATTACTGAGGCTTCGCATCCAGTGAAGACTTGCTTGCATGTCTTCAAGACTTCAATGTCGACCCATTCGACACTTCAAATCCAACACTACGATCACTCCAATCAGGCATCATTGCTCCACAAGATGTAATCGATGACACCAAAGCCGCTCTCCCAGAAGACAGACCAGATTGGGACACTTTTTGAGGAGCGGATTTTCTCAAAATAAAAAACATTAGTGCAAGAATCGACACAAGAAAGAGGAAAAATTTTGACAGTATTAAAATTTGTGGACAATCAAGTGCACAGATGAAGATGACTGACATGGAAAGGTCAGGGTTAGCGGCAGTGTTGAGTCTTGTAGAAGGGTCGGGTGCCGTTGACCTTGAAAGAGTTTTGAGTGGAAGGGTGACCGAGGAGAGTTTGTCATTATTCAATGCCGATGGTTCCATGAGAAAAACAGCAAAAAGCAAGCTTCTTGATTACTTCAGCCTTGAACCAACATCAGCCACCCTAGATGACTATGTCAGCATCATTGACATGGGCATGATCTGGAGACTTGCATCCCCAACAGCAGAAGACCGAGAGGCTAAGAGACGGGATGGGGATTGTTATAGATGGATTCACTATCTCACAAAAATACATGACCTAATCATCTCTAGACATCCCCGTGCCACCACCATTATTCTGGTGAATGACAGATATGATTTATCCCACTCAGTCAAAGATGATGAGCATGACCGCCGAATCGCTAAACACGGGAGACAGCCAAAGAAATATCCAAAGCTCCAAGAAAAATTCCCGAATCAAAGTGACCTTCAGTCTTTCATGACAAATGAAAGTAACAAAAGGAGACTGCAAATCATGATAAAAGATTTCTTGTCGCAAAGTGAAGTCAGAAAAAAGTTCTTGTACTGTGAAGGCGGCAATGCAACATTCCTAGAATTGAATGAGGAAAAAGAAGACTTTGCATTTTCCCATGCAGAGGCAGACACAATGATATTTTTTTGCATATGCCAAGCTGCGCAGCAATGGCATTAGAGCACCTGTCACTGTTGACAGTGAAGACACGGATGTCTATGTTCTAGCAGCGTTTGTTTCTCATGATATCCAAGGTGAGCTATACATAAAGCGAAAGAGAGCTCACATCAGCTGTCGAAACATGCTTGAGCCAGAAATTGCAAAGGTCATCATAGCTGCTCACATCATCACAGGCAGCGATCACACTTCTGGCTTTTACGGCCATGGCAAAAAATCGGTCATGAAGAAGCTTTTTGAAGACCCTGAAGCCCGAGAACTTTTGATGAATGTAGGAAAGTGTTTAAATCTGGACGATGACACTAAAAGGGAAATGGAAACATTTGTGTTGACCAAAATATATGGAGAAAGTGCTGGCATCTCATGTGGACAAGCAAGGGCATCAAAGTGGAGGAAACAAAAGAGGAAAAGTACCGTCACTCTTCCACCTGACCAGGATTCGCTATCAAACCATTTACAGAGAACCAACTACATCACTTACTGTCAGATACATTTCAGAAACAAAGACCACCCATCTCCTATTTCCCATGGTTGGGAACTAAGGAGTGGGAGGTGTCGACCAATTCGTCACACCCTTCCACCTCTGATACAGCAAGCTCAGTGTGCTGCTAGAGAAGACAGGGATCCACAAAGAAGACGAACAGATTGTGATGGCGAGGAAAGTGGCAGTGAAACTGATGATGGCCAAAGTGAGTTTGGACAGTCAACTGACTCAGATGAGGATATTTAGGTGAATCTTGCCTTTCGTGTGACTTGTTAATAATAAGTACATATTCATCTATAAATGTAAATATTTATTTGAACTTTTTATAATGTAATATGTCTGAAATTAATTGCAATATGGCCTGTGTTCAAGATCAAGTAATCTTGGAAATATAACACATGTAAGCACTCACACACACACACACACACACACACACACACACACACACACACACACACACACACACACACACACACACACACACACACACACACACACACACAAATCAATTGTATATTTTGCTTCTTTATGACAGATGATTTCATTTGACACCGGTTTCGACCTGATCAGATGCCTTTGATGAAAAAATGCAAAAATGATATTATAATCCAAATATGACGTTACATCTCAATATCATATATTCGTAAGTCAGTAAAAATGTAATTTTCAACATTAATTTATCCTTGGCTTTAATTTGAGTCATAATTTTAAGGAAGTATGTGATATTTTGTTTTTGCCTTTTTTGCTTATCATTGAATGTCAGCCATCTTGGAATTTCTCCTCTACCAGAGTTAGCCCACCATTTTGAGAGGGACATGGGGGCTAAAATGTTTAATTAACATCTAAAGATCATGAAAATATAATAAAACCTTCCTTTCAAAGCCACGGTCACGGGACTTTTTTATTTGACCCTACTACTTGGTAAGGCCAGGAGATAATCAGGTTGATAGGCTAGGGAGCTCAATGTATAAGAATAGCTAGATCGTGAATGATAAGTCCTGGCCCACGATTGGTCAGCTAGTTTTTTTTTTTATATGCGAGGAAGAAGGAACCAAAGGCCGCGAGCCTGCAATAGTTGTTCCTTCCAAGAGAAAAACAAAATACAAGTAAGAGCCAAATTCAAGATCCGATCATTTCGAGATGCCTGGACACACTGCGTTTGAAACTCTGGAGATCATAGGAAGCAGGAAATACAGACAGAGGGAGATAGTTCCAGAGTTGACCTGTTCCATAAATGAAGGACTAGGAGTAACGGTTAACTCTTGCATTAGAAAGCTGGACAGAAAAGGGATGAGAGTTTGCTGCTACACGGGTGCTACGCGCCCGTTGTAGAGGTTGAGGAATGCATGCAGACAGTTTAGAGGAGCAGTGATCACTGATGTAGCGACAGAAAAGAGATAAAGATGCAACAGTGTGACAAAGAGACAGAGATTGAAGGGAGTCAGTATGAGAAGGAGAGTTAATGAGACGAAAAGCCTTTGACTCCACCGTATTGAGAAGAGCTGTATGTGTGGAGCCTCCGCACACACGAGAGTTGTACTCCACACAGGGGCGAATAAAACCCCTGTATAGAGTCAACAATCGTGCAGGGGTAAAGAAGGAACGGAGTCGGCTTAGAGCACCTAATCTCTTGGAAGCAGATTTTACAAGAGATGTAATATGATCTTTCCAAGATAAGTCCCAAGTAAATGAAACCCCAAGCATGTTCAAGAATGATGCAGGATTAAGCAGAATATTATTTAACGTTAGTGGGTATACCTGTGTAAGATTTTGTCGGGTTGATCAGTGTAAAAACTGAGTCGTTGATGCATTAAAAACAACCAGATTATATTTACCCCAGTCAGAGATTTGAGCCAAGTCAGGAGTGCCATAACATTTTCAGGTTACACTGTGATAGTCTCTATTCTCCTTTCACACTTTCCTGTAAAATGTCCACGCCAGTTTTTCTATATGGCGTGGTGTTCTTTCTGACTTTTTCCTGCCGGCTTCTGCTGGAGGGTTTGGAGGGCGGGGGAGAGCCTTCTTCTTTGCTATCCTTATCTCATTCTAGTAGTTCAGTTACTCTTCTAAGAGCTGCCTAGCATGGGCCAACCGGCCTACTGCAGTTATCCTCTCTTCTTATGTTCTTATGTTCTTGTTTGTTGAAGTAACTGCTGAGATGGACGTTGCGGGAACCGAATGGAAAGGTGAAGGGTGGAGTCATCAGCATAAGAGTGGATTGGGTTAGATGTACAGCTTAGAAGGCCATTGATGAATAAAAGGAAGAGAGTTGGTGATAGGTGTGTGTGTGTGTGTGTGTGTGTGTGTGTGTGTGTGTGTGTGTGTGTGTGTGTGTGTGTGTGTGTGTGTGTGTTTGTGTGTAATTTAACACGGTTTAATTAAAAATCGTAAATAAATCCTCTGTCAGCTATTTTCGTATCTGTATAAAATTATTTGGCAGTAGCCGACATAATATACTTTATGTGCAAAACAAAGGATTTGTCCAGTGCTTTAGAGAACAACCAGTGATGGTCACTATAAAGTTTTGGAAACTGTAAAACTCAAATTCATTGTAATGTTATAGATAATTTACATCGCATTTATAGTAAAAAGGATTTGATTTTCTCCATACACATATTATATCTGGTAAAATATTCGCGGTAGGTGCCGTACTCCCAGCCTGTACACCATGCTGTAAATGAGAGTGTAGAGTTTTATTACTGTGCCGGTAGAGGTTCATAAACTTGGCTCGCATACACCTTTTCCACGCATCACTTTTATTATTTGGAATCAACATAAAAAGTTCTCATTTCCATGTTGTGCTTGGCTTACAATGGTAGCATGTGCAGGCTCTGTACTCATATGGGCACACTAGAATGTGTAGTGAACTAGTATGAACTCACTCAAACTTATTCTACCTCTTATGGAATAATAATATTTTACAACAATGGTAGTACAAGATACTGACTTCATCCAAACGTAATATTACTTCTATTTCTCACTTCCTTCAGCAGAATTATTCCTAAGCTGAGAGAGGTTTGATATGTTTGGTTGAAATAATGAGTCAGGGAAGAAAGCGATGGACTTGCCCTTAGGCGTAATGCAATATTAGGTGATATTTTGAGTGTATACACGAAGACATAATTATCTTTCCCAGAGTCGAAGATTACGTAGCGGAAAAAGTGGGCAGTATGAAACACGCACAAGTAAAGATACGATTTTCGTTATATTTCTGTAGCTATAAATTTTCATCAGATAGAACTGAGAAGATAGATGTTTCTCTGGCTCTACATAAGATTGAGTGCTCTCCTGTCATATCTGGCACAACACTTTCTAGCAACGTATTTTTTTCCTTCAGTCATGCATGCGTTTAGGGTATCACAGATTACCTAAGGAATTATGAAATAATTATTACAACTCTTCATTATGAAGGTAGACCGTGAAAAGGTTTCGTCGAGAGGAATATACCAGAAGGAACAAAGGCATGTTGTTGTTAATGTCTGCGCAATGCGCAAGAATCATTAAGACAAACATTTTCCTTCTCTTCGCTTCACGGCTACGCGGCTTAATCTTTGTCTCTTTGCTGTAGCTATTGCAATGGTCACTGCTCTTCTAAACTGTCCGCTTTTATTTCTACTCCACTAAGGCGTGCACGTAGCACCGGTCTGACAGTGCACTCTCAACCATTTTCCTGCCAGCTCTATTATGCAAGAGTTAACCGATACTCTCGATCATTCATAAATGCAACAGCTTTAGACTTGTCTTCGTCAGTCTGTAATTCCCTCTGTCGGTAGTCCTAAGTCTCATAAAAGAAATGTGCCGAGGTATCTCGAAATGAATAGTCTTGAATTTAGCTGTCTTTTGTGCAGTTTTTCTCTGAAAGACGAGTTTTTCAAGGAACTTTAAGATTCTGGAACTTTATTTTTTTCCATTAAAAATTAGTTGTCCTTCATAATTCATCCCGCAGTATCTTAGTTAACTCACAGATCGTCAGTTACATTCATGGGTAAACAGGAACAAACGTAAAGTAAACCGAGTACACGTACTGGTCGGCCGGAATATTGAACTTAGCTGTAACCTGAATGTGGTAACCAATACACCATCGCCTCCCTCATACTAACTATACTATATTATGACTTCTTGAGGCGTCAGACAACAGATCGACATCGAGATGGCCTACTATTAAAGCGTGTCGCAGTGTTATATGTCGTTCTTCCAGTTACTTAACACCCTTAAGTTTAATGACGTACTTTTCTTTCAACTGTTATTACTTCTAGCCGACTTTGTTAAGTCTGGAGAAACCAATTGTAGTGGCGGGATTCAATAGTCTTCATTAAACTCTGCACTACCTCATTCTCACCTTAAGCCAAATATAAATGTCTGAAATGAGAGTAAGAAAGTATGTCATTGGGCTTTGGTTAAGAACTGCTTGTCCCATTAAAAAAAAAAAAAAAAAAAAGTCTGCTGCCACCAAGCGATTTTCTTCATTTTTGAGAAAACCTAAGAAATGAAGAGGATAATGTAGGCTACAACTAACTCCTTCAATTCGAAAGGCCCCACCATGCTGACTAAAATGGTGTAGGAATGGCAAGTATAAAACATAAAAGATGTGCTGGAGATGAACGGGTTAGGGAACCGCCATAACAAGGGATCTTAACGATGATTTTTATACTTTAAGTAAGAGTCGAGAGGCTGAGTGCGAGTGGCCCCATTTGTGGAATTAATATGGCTGCCGTACTAAATCCCCCCCCCCTCTCTCTCTCTCTCTCTCTCTCCTCATAAACAGCAAATAGGATTATACTGCGGCCAACATGCAGTGACACGAAGCTTCTAGCTTTTGATTTGTGCATGTTTATATAATGAATCACATATTACTCCATACTTTAAACAGTGACAAAGTTGTACGTTTTTATTAACCCTCTCAATCTGATGACTTTTTTCCATTCCTTCATGGTACCGGTACCCTAACATCGCATGATTTTATTCAACGTCTTCCAGTGAATGGAGAACCGGAACTTATATTTGAACTCTCTTGTTCGGGAAGTCACCATTAATATGAATATTCGTCTGGTGGCAGTAAGAATAATGTGGAGGAATCCCTTATCTTAGTGTAGTGGTTAGAAAAGTACCAGGCTGTGAGAATATGGTGCCCTACCTCCTGGAAACAGAATGTCATAAATTTACGAAGAACACCGGCAGTAACTCATCAGAGGGCCGGGACTCACTTCAGTACTGATCATCTACACACAGTGAATCAGCTAATAAAGAAAACTATAGAGTATAATAAACCACTGTGCTTAAGTTTATTGATTACGAGGAGGCTTTCGACTCAGAGTATCACACAACATTTTTAAATTCAATGTGGGAACTAGGAGTAAATAAGAATATTGTGAAACTGCTCGAAAACATATGTAATGAGGGAAGTGCTATAGTTAATTTACATAATGACTCGGAAAAAAATTAACTTGAGAAGGGCGTGCATCAGGAAGATACAGTTTCACCAAAACTGTGTACAGTATAGCCAGAAAGTATTTTCAGAAAGCTGAACTGGGATAACAAAGGAATAAACATAGATGAGGAAAACCTAAACCATTTAAGATTCGTAGATGATACTGTCCTAATGTCAGAAACATCAGAGACACTGGAAGAAATGTGAAGTGGCCTAAATAACGAAAGTCTCAAACCAGGGCTAAAGATGAACCGGAGTAATTAAAATACACCAAAGAGCGTCATAGGAATAAACGAAGAAATTCTTGAAGAAGTCGAGAAGTACAATTACTTGGGGCAAATACTAGAACTAACGAACGACCATGACAGAGAGATAAAAAGATGCATTACAATTGGATGGAAAGCTTTCGGTAAACAGAGAGACACCATGAAACGTAGCCTGCCAGTGAAACGAAAAGTATACAGCGAATGTGTAATCCCAACTCTGACGTCCGGCTGAGACCAGGAATTTGACAAAATCGATGGAAAATAAACTCTTTCGTTCTCAAAGAGCAATGGGAAGGTCAGTATTGGGAATATCTTTAACAGACCGGAAACGATCACCATGGGTGAGCGAGCAGACTAAAGTCAAAACATTATTGAAGTAATTAAAGAACACAAATGGAAGTGGGCAGATCAAGTAACAAGAATAAGGGATAACCGATGGAACAAGAGGCTGACTGACTGGACTCCAAGAGATTATAAGTGAAGCACAAAAAAGCCAGACAGGAGGTGGGTACATGGGTGTTCGGAGGGAGGGGGGCAAGGGGAGACATTTGCCCCCCCCCCCATGGAATTCCAAAGTGTGCTTGGAACGTTTCCTGTCGTCACGCATATTTTCGTTGAGTTATAGCATATCAGCATATGAATACTTTTCGACTGCGATTTTAAGTACATCTTGATACTATACTTTATAGTGAAATACATGACCATTAAATTCGCCATTTCAAAGTTGAAAGAATAATTTTTCAAGTAAACGTGGGAAAATAGGGAATTATGGACAGGGACTAGCTGACACGGATGAACGCAACCATTGGTTGCATTCATCCATGTCGACTAGACGCCTATCTTGTGTGTGTATGTTGAGTGTGCACCGAGAGAAAATTACTACCATGAAGGATGCTTTCACTGAGGCCATCATCGATCGTTTCGGTAGCGACAGGCGACGGCTTCAGTTCTTGTTCGTGGATGATTTAGTAATCTGAGTCGATTCATGCATTGTCACTTTATGCATTTGATGTATAAGTCATGTAACTCATCTAAGTATATGCCTATGACTATTTGGAGTGTGTGTATTTTGATATTATAAGCGCACACATATGTATAATTTCTTTTCTTTTGCCCCCCCTTACAAAAAAAATCCTGGGGACGCCCCTGGGTGGGGAGATGAGATAAAGAAGTTTGCAGGCAAAACATGGCAGAGATTGGCTCAGTCAAGGTATTCGTGGATATGGTTGGGGATGACCTTTGTTCAGCAGTGAACTGGAATTGGGTGATGATGATCATGATAATCCTTAGCGAGAGAGAGAGAGAGAGAGAGAGAGAGAGAGAGAGAGAGAGAGAGAGAGAGAGAGAGAGAGAGAGAGAGAGAGAGAGAGAGAGAGAATGAATATACTAGCATAATTCTAGTTTTAAAAGTAGTTGGACATCAGATTTAGTTTTGATACTTTCTGGTATGATAAAAGTTCACCATGACTGGGACCTTAATTTGCGATCCTAGCCATAGCGATTTATATTTTCTTTTGATATCAGGAAATATCAAAACTAAATCAATTTATACGAGGCTTTGCTCTGAACTAGAATTATGTTAGCTTATTCTTCTGTGGTCAGTTTTGCGCAGGTAAGACTGCATCATCGTGAAAGAGTGTAATGGCAAGACTGTTTGTTTACGAGTTAAGTGATTAGGTACCGCGGCGGTGGGAGGCAGAAGCTAATAAATGACCGGTAGAGCTTGCCAGCATTCCTTTGGTAGGCCTTGCACAACACTTCACGTAAAACCAACTCTGGTTTCATTTAACATAATTTTTCAGGGTGGGTGTCCGCTCTATCGTGCTATGATACTGAATAGCTGCTTTATATATTAATAATATTACAGCAAATCACAGCCATCTGTAGCATCAAGTAGAGTATAACACATCATAATCTTTTACCACATCTTCTCATAGAAATATAAGTCGTATGCAATATTTGATAGAGCCAGTTATTTATTTATTCATTTGTTTATATCAGTTCGAAGGAACATATTTCGGAAAACATCTCTGGTCGACACAATTCACTCCTTCAGTAATGTGATAAAAAAAGAAAAAAAAATCCTCCTATTGCAAGGAAACCTTTTTAACCATAGGAGAAACCTTTGGTAGTGAACACTTTGACTCTGCAGACCTAATTTCTGCGACGCCTTGAGTCTCGTGCTGGCAACTGGGACCGGATATTGAAACAGCATGATAGCTCTGGTAATCACTTGGACGGCGTTCAGGAAGTCTTGGTTTTTGGGTTAAGTCTGATACCTGCCAAGAACAGACAGAAACACTGTTTGTAAATATAATTTCTTAGGCATTTTTTGAATTTCTCATGTTACATTACTTGTATGGACTTTGGTCTTATATCGAAATATTTTAGTCTATCTATAATTTCTCCACGAAAGCTGCCAGAATAAGTTGCATAACTATTGTGACTATTCACAATTTAAGGATGTTAGAAGTAAAAAGAAGGTTGTTTGGGCTTTAAAGGAATAAACAGAAAAGGTGCAAATGCTGCAATGAATGAAAATTATTATTTATTGTAGAAGTTGGCGTATACATTCCTGTCATCGTTTTGTAAATATAAGAAATGATAAAAGAAGAGTGCTCGTCGTTGGAAAAGATACACGATACAAATGGAGACATTTTCCAGAAAACTAGTGAAGAGGAATGGCGAGAAGAGAACAGTGGATAACATGATTTAGTTGTTGATACAGAAATGAGAAGCTAGTACTTGTTCAAGTGTTATTGTCACCTGTCGGCCTCTAAATATATCTCATTTTGAATGCACACCCGAGACACTTAAGCCTTGAAAGTCCTGCATCAGTCAGTACCAGCCCTTATATTTTGTATCATCACCTGAGTCTGTTGTAGGGGCAATCTTCCACTTCCTGATGCAGAACTGACGATAGGAGGCAGGCAGGCTGCCCTGGCCCTTATTATCCCCCCAAAATAGACAGCAACTCCAGTGAATACACCTGCAGTTGACACCTACACCTTGATTCACACACCCAGACCCAATCACCATCACTTCATAACCTCAATGCGTACCACACACATATCAATGTTGCTTTTTACGTCTGTTGGATATATTAATCAGTAGGCATCTCTCCATAACAATGGATAATTAGATATCACGGTAAGCCAAGACACATTTTCAGCATAGGAAAGAATCAGAAGTATAGTATTAACTTCTTCAATTAGATGTCGTATTTCTTTCTTTTTACTACCAGAAGACGATTCTATTCAACTTACTGGAGGGAATTCACGAACAGGTCACATACAGCTTCCTTCAATTCTTCACAACAAAACTCCACCTTTACGCTCAGGAATAAACTAAAAATACGTCACTGACCTCAAGAGATTAAGAGTTAGAGTTAAGCTTACCAGTGGGCTGTATTTAATTACATTGGTTCTTATTCTTCAAAATACAGCACTAGTGACAAGTTCTCTAGAAATATACTAAGTACCAATAGGAAAATCTATTCCAAATAAGCAACGGTAATCGTTATATGAGAATGTCCATATCCAACTGATCCTTACATACCATTCTCCACCTGTGAACAAGAGAAGCTTGCTGTAACTGCCATGAAAATTATTTGGGAGCGTGGGGGATCTTTGGTACGGTATGTGGGTTAGCATGTCAAGCTCGGAATTGGAACGTGTGAAATTTTGTTCTCTGGCCAGTCTTATGATTAGATAAAGTTTATTTCTTCGATTTACCAATTTATCCAGGAGCATAATTCGAAACTTGGATGTAACTTGCCTAATGCTGGTCGTGTTCAAGAGGAAGATTGGATTGTTTGCCTCAGTAACTCTAGTGTTGCAGGCACGAATATATTTAGGTTTCTGTTTCTTGCAAACGCTGACATACTGTAATCTTGTTATTACTGTGCACATTTTCCTTTGTGAAGACATGCTTCCTAACGTGTTGTTATATATTTCTTATATATCTGTACCATAATTTGTTTTACTTCTTCGTCACTTTGTACATGGGACCGAAAAGTATTTGCACAACTCCTTGCTACACATAACCCACAGGCGATAGAATCTATAACACGGTCGACACCTGTTAATAGTCCTGCATATCTTAGAGTTCGCAAAAAATCAGTCGAGGTTTCGTTTAGGCAGGAATTACGTACATGCATTCTTGCTTCACAGACTAATTTCTAATCTGATGGAAGGTGGCTTATCCATGTGAATCATGTACTGTGGTGCGTGCATGCCTGTTACTGCAGCATTTCAGTACTGGGTAACAGTGATTTTTATAATCACCTACAGTACGTATTGCCCACATCAGTGGTTACATCTACGAGTATACTATATGATGCTCCTCTGTTCATAGGGGAAGGGGCTTGCTGAGTCACCGTACTACTGTACTACTGAGACAAACTACACTGGGTAGGTGAGTTACGATATGGGTGTGTGAGTGGATGAGTGGGTGGCAATAGGTCCATTAGTGGAATATGTCCATGGGGTAAGTAGGTCCATTAATGAAATACGTCCATGGGGTAAATAGGTCCATTAGTGAAATACAAACATGGGGTAAATAGGTCCATTAGTGAAATACGTCCATGGGGTCAATAGGTCCATTAATGAAATACGAACATAGGGTAAATAGGTCCATTAGTGAAGTACGTCCATGGGGTAAATAGGTCCATTAGTGAAGTACGTCCATGGGGTAAATAGGTCCATTAGTGAAGTACGTCCATGGGGTAAATAGGTCCGTGGGGGAAATGCGCCCAAATGAGAACATAAGTCGTCCAACGGGAAAATATAGGTTTATGAAGGGAAATACGTTGAAAGGAGAAAATAGAGCCTTGTGAAGAATAGGGATTTCTTCATGTGGAGAAAATAGATTCATGAGAAATAGATTTATAAGGAAAGAGGTCACTGGGAGTATTACGTCCATAGGTGGATTATAGCCATAGGGACATAATGCTGCTTACTTCTTCCATCACCTTAATCATTTGTCTGTGCCTCCACTCCTCTCTTCCTATTTCTTCTATCCTTCATGTCACTTTTTCTTACTCTCCTTTTCACTTCAAGTGGCACTACAATAAGTAACAAGCCTAATGGTTTCCTGTAACCCAGGATACCCTTTACATAGCTGGGTGGTTACCATAAATAAACAAATAGCAGTGATGTAGAGCCTACTATGGTGCTCCAATTAACAGGGTGGAGGGACGCAAATGCGGCACTCTTCCAGGAGCGAAGCCCCCATTCCCCGCGCCTCACTGTGGCGAAGGGTTGTCTACCGCAAGGGAACACCGGCTCATTGCACGGGATGGCCCTGCAGCATCCTTTACTTGCTGTGGTTGATGGGTCTACTCGGCCAGACGGACTGGAATTACTTAACAAGAACAATGATATCGATGGGAAAAATAGGTTCATGCGGGAAAACAAGATAATGGAGATCTATGGGGATAACTCCAGGCGAGAAATTAGTTCATAGATGAAAAATGGATTGGACCACAGACAGATCCTGGGGACAACAGGCCCATGGAGGGAAAATAGGTCAAGGGGACAGACCCACCAGGGAAAAGAGGCTCTTGTAAAAAAACAAAGTTCCATGGATGAAAAAGACGTTATTGAGAGAAAATGGATCCATAGAGGAAAATAGATCCATGAAGGAAAATAAGTCCAGAGGGAAAACAGGTCCACAGGGAAAAATATGTCAGTGAGAGAAACAGGTGTCTGGGAGAAAACTGTATCCTGCAGGAACAAGTCTATGAGGGAAATGTGCTGGGGGAGGGTTAACCAGTAGGGGTGTAGGTAGAGACGGGTGTGGTGCCAGTAACACCAGTAACACATTATTTAGGTCTTATTCAAACAGAAAATAAATGAAACAGTGGTTGGTAGGAGTACATTTCAGGACAAAAAACATGACACTACCACTGCATGTGTGACAATGACCTTGCTGGATTAGTACTAGCTTTGCCGTTTTATAATGAAACACATCCACCTGATGCGTAATATGTAAATATGGGTCATACGATTAAGCAATACTCTGACCTGCTGGTTTTGACGTTTCCACGATATACAGTAGGATTTGCTCATAATTAAGCATAACGAGATTTATTCTGATAAATTACAACATCTATGTGAAGCAGTACCAAACCGTGCAACTGAATGTCTTAAATCATCAAGGGTGCATTTACAACACTCACTGCTTATATTTCCGAGTGGTTACTCCGCGGATGGTTTAGACACAAATTCAACATTTAAGTATCTTTAAAGATTCAACACCATACGTACATGATTTAAGAAGAGTCGATGGCTACTACTTTCATCATATTTAGGCTATATCAGCTGCAAATGTCAGTCAAGCTTACTAACCCAACTGAACTAACATGGGCAACAATGGTCATATCCTACCTACTCATAGTATGAAGACTTTTTATTCCATTTTGCAACTCATCAGGAGTTTTTAATTAGTTCAGTCCTTTACTCTGGAACAGACATGGCGGAAGTACTCAGTGTTTTTATTTTGACGCACATCGAGACCAGTTACAGGAGATGATATTTACGTGCTTCTTCCTAGTATCATATAGCAGCTGGGCAATTCATCTGTTACCTGCCGATGTGTCTCCCTGTTCGTTTTAGCAGCCTGTACATAACTGACCTTGCACAGTAACCCCTTTCTGTTATCATACATCTGACATTCTTCAGCAGTGGCCCCTTACCACCAGAGTTTACCAAGTTACTGACTTGGTGAAAATATAAACTTGGAATGGTGTTATATGAACGAAGAACTGTGTCTGAATATCAAGTGCAAATGAGTCATCGCTCTGGGGAGAGCTGAGACTACGTGATACAGCGCCCATCCCGGATATAGCTTTGTGTTACAGTGAGCATCATCGTACTCAAAGGACAGGCAAGCCGGTTGGGTGTGTTGCACGTGGATTGCCTCAGCCACAGTAAGCACGGTTTGATGGGCTGTGAATGCTTGGTTAAGCGCTCTGTGACTGGCCTACTTGTGTGTGGAGCGATCATTAGTACGTTTAGAAAGTGTGCTTGTGTGGATAATTGTGGTAGAAACAACCTGTCCATGTGATGTTTTCAGTAAACATGAATCAAATAAACAGATATGTAAATACTTTTTGTGTGTGAATGCTGGAAACTGCAATTCTGGTTACACAGATTCATGGACATTAAAGTAGCCTAATCTCTGTTCTACGATTCACATAGTTTTCATAGCTATGTAATGTTCATCACACTCTTATTGTTTCTGATATACATGCCCTTCAGATTAGTTGAAAAAATGCATGAATTGCGATTACCCTTTTATATTTTCCTTTTATTTTGTTAATGAGTAACAAAGCACAGTGGTGTTATATGATTATTTTAATGTTGGGATAAATGAAAGTGCCTTGTTATGGCAGTATATGACCTACGAAGTAAAAGTAAAAATTCAGAAGGTCTAGCCCTCTGACGACGATTGAAGTCTTAACTGTTTTGTCCTTGCTACTTCTAGACGAGTTGATTCTGCTTAGCATTGGCCTCTTGCGTAAGGGTTTGGAAAGTTTCAAGTAACATTTTGACGACAAAAGTAAGCAATATTTATTTTTGCTACGATCTCTCGTCGACAAAGGGTTGGAAACAAAGTAGGATGTGCAGGCCACTGGCCGACAAGGTTATTAATAACTATAGCTTTCTCGACTCTCCTGAATCTCAGAATGCGATGAAATTCATTAATGAATGATGAAAATCATTAATGATTTTTTCTTTCTCTGATGTGCCTGCTGGCTGAGCGACAGAAGTTGTACCTATATGTGCGTGTGTGTGTGTGTGTGTGTGTGTGTGTGTGTGTGTGTGTGTGTGTGTGTGTGCACGCGCATGAACGAAATAACTCAAACAGTTCTTGTTCGATTCTATCAAAATTTAGTGCAAGGATTGATGGTCAGACAGTGAGTTGACCGACTGTTTTTTGAAAAAAAATCAAAGGTCCAGGTCACATATTAGGTCAAACACATAGCTGGCATAATCAACGTAAGCAGTTTTTATTCAATTTAGACCAATCTTGGGGGAAATATTAAAGGTAAGGCAGGAATGAAGTGATAATTTTTTAAGAAGAGTCATAGGTAAAGGTCACAAGGAAAGGCCAGATTTCGACCCAAGTGTGTGTTTGTGTACATTAATAGAACAACTTTGATCCAGTTGTTACTACACCTGATGGAGGATCGAGGCTTAGTTAAGGAATTACCTTTATTTTTTTTTTTAATCCTCCACCTGACAGAGTTAGAGGAGGGTGTTGTTATCACTGGGATCAATATGTGTCCGTCCGTAGAGCTGGGCTCAGGGCGGCTGGCCGGGTGTAGAAATTTCGTTTCCAGGCCAGAACTCAGAAAGTACTCACTATAGAGTCGAGAAATTTCATATAGTTATGTGCCTTATAGTCAACTAGATTCCTTTTTGGGTAGAATGCTGTTTCAAAAGTATTTTTGAAAGTAATGAAACAAACAAAAAAATCGTTTCCGGGCTAGAACTCAGATGCTTATACAAGTACAGGTTTCAAACTCTCCAGGATAATGTGTTAATATGCCTCATGGTGCCCTTTGGTGGTTAGAATGCCATGAGATTATATAAAGTTATGAAATTGCAAAAATACATAAAACTGATTATTTTAATTTTTGTATTAAAACGTTGCAACTATTACACCTAGGAGGTAGAAACTGTACATGATAAATGATTATATGAATATTTAATTTTGTACGAAGTTTGATGACTCTGCCTATTACATACTCATAAGAAATGGCTGCCTAAATAAAAAAAACAAAAAAAAACAGGATTCATAATTTCATCAAATCTGCTCATGACTGCATTATTACCATGGATAAACTACTGAAATTTTTAAGTTTTAATGTCTGTGTGATAAACAAAGGGGAAAGGGGGGTGAGGGTCGTTATGCGCTTGGTTAGGTGTGCGGGGTGGTGGGGAGTACTCCTGTGTGCTTGGTCAGATGGAGAGTTGCAACAACGTAGCGTTGCCTGTGTGTTTTTACGAAGAATTGGCCGATGGTCAGCGTCATTGGGCAAGGTCATTTTAAAGTGTTAATTCGATTCAGACCAAATTTTGTGGAAGTGTTAAGTAAAAGGCAAAAATAAAATTATTCGATTTTTAGAACAAAGGTAAAGATCACAGAGAAAGACCGAAGGTCAAGGACACAGGGCAAGGTCAGCTCAAGCAGTTTTGATTTGATTTAAAGCATGCTTGGTGGAAATGGTAAGAGTCAGCCAAGAACGAAGGGATTCAGTTTTGAAAACAATCAGTCTAACTAAAACAGTCTAACTAAAACAGATTGTTGCTTTTTAGAGAATTAGCTTAACGTCAAGTTCCCAAGAAAAGGCCAACTTAAACAATATCTATCCGATATAGACTGAACTTTCTAACAATGTTTAGGCCAAAACCAGGAGGGAAAATCAATGCTGAGAACAGTCTGTAAAAGTCAAGGTGACATGTAAGATCAAAGGCCAAGGTCACTGAGCGGTGTCGAATCAAACAGCTTTGATCTGAACTGAACGAAACCTTGTGGAAGGGTCAAGCAAGAGTATATTGATTTGATTTTGAAAGTAATCTGTTGAAAATCATGGTCACCGGGCGAAGGGCAAATTTCGGCCCTAAGACCAGTTGATGGGTGCTGCTGTTGCGCTCTGTCCCAGTGCTTGTTGGTATATATATATATATATATATATATATATATATATATATATATATATATATATATATATATATATTTACTCAACACACACATACATACAAAGAGAGAGAGAGAGAGAGAGAGAGAGAGAGAGAGAGAGAGACTTTCACTGTTCTTTATTTTTCTGGATTAAAACTGTTGTGCCAAAGAAAGAGAGAGAGAGAGAGAGAAACAAAAAAATACTCTATCTTCATGTTGTATTCTGTGATGCTGTTTGGTACAATCATATTATATCCTCTTCAGGATAGAACCTCTCTTCCGTTTGTACAAGTGTCAGACCGCATGAGGTTCACTGCCAGACCTGACCGTCTCCTCACGCAGAGCTGATGGCCGGAATAGACCGTTCCCCATGCAGGTCAGATATGAATCAGAAAAGGGTTATTTTGATGACTGGTGCATATGAAAGTCGATGTGTTATTCTGACTGTGTTTGTGTACTATGGCTGCATATTGATCTGTGTTAACAGACAGGGTATGATCGATGGCATATGGAAGGACATGCTGCCAACATCCATCTTAAATTTTCATTAGGAATTGGGCTCTCAACCACTACTCAGGACAGACACACACACGCACTTTGGAAGGCCAGAGTGCTACATCTGACCCATAGGGACTACTGACGACTTTCCGCAGGTATAAAAATAAATAAATAAAAAACCTGATGGAGTAAAAATAGACGAAATATATGCCATCGTACTGGAAGGATTAATGAATGTATATCCCTTGTACTACGAGAGGTCTGTCCTAAACTGAAGAAACAGGTTTATTGGCATCAGGAAGAAAACCATAAAGAGTCATGGTACTGATGAGACTAACAAAGCCATGTGATATAAATTATCGCGTTATCAGATACTAACGACAGGTCAAATAACATGCACTCAGTAATTTCCGGGGAATCGCCATCATTTTTACGTCTCAGTTCATGAAACAACAATTGGTTGGAATTGTGCTGGAAGTCAATATTCAAATGACTACCCGTGCCACTAGGCAGAATAACACCATGTACACAAGCATTATTTACCTATACGTGAATGTTGCAGATGTTGCATTGTTTATCTGAATGCTGTAGGGATAAACACACACACACACACACACACACACACACACACACACACACACACACACACACACACACACACACACACACACACACACACACACACACACACACACACACATATTTACGCATTTGCTATCATTGACGCACTTGACATTTTGTTCAGGCGAGTACGACATTTGTATCAATATCTTGCTGTCCACAGACGATTATAGTCGGCATAGGATAGGCTTTACAAACTGTAGGGTTAGATAAAGCCTCCATTAACCATTCCCTTAATGGAGATCTTTCCTAAAAAATGCGTCAACGGTTTGAAGGGACTAGCCCGTGATCGGATGGCGTGTTTATATTGCCGCTGCCAGACGACGTTATTCACCTAGGGAAGAATTTTAGTGAAGGAGAAGTCACTCAAGGACATGTTAAATTTTATCCTGTTCGAAAACTTTTTCATAATGCGACTAAAATCATCCGGAGGTAGCAAGAATAAAGTCAAAAGTACATCGTCAGCTAGATGACTTAGTCTTATCCCCATTAACTCTTTCTGTGAGATAGTAAATATATTGCTGTTGTTACAAGTATATGAATTTTTGCAGCTTTTGGGTCACTGCTCATCATGATTTCATTGCTTTAGTCGTATCTTGAGTTACCCAATGAGAGCCATAAAATAAAATCTCATGGTTAAATGTTTCTTTGATCATATATTTTTGCATACTGTGCTTGAACTATACTTATTTAACTATAGTTATATTAGTTCATATATTGTAGCGGAAGGGAATTACTAAGTTTTCCGTTTTTATGGACGATTAAAGGTGAAGATTTGAAAAAAAAAAAATCTTTGGATTCTGCGCTTTTAGTTGAAGGCCAGTTATCCAACTAACATCAAAAGGATTAATCTGCAAAGTTCTTCTTTGTGATACGTAACAGTGAACAGCTGAAGCCCTGTGTATGTGTGTGTGTGTGTGTGTAAATAACAAGGTAAGCTTCCGAAAAATCTTCCCTCACACTACCTCACATAACTTTTGAATTACAAATCCATCTTTCTACTCTTCTACTGTCTAACACCTTAACCCTATAACGCAAACGTCGGGTCTGAGACACCAACCCCCATGTTGATCACGTGATCACTCCGTGGGTATGGGTGCGGGCCGGCTCCCCGCTCCAGTACCTTCCTCCTTTGTGATGCTTTTGTAGGGGAAGGTCATGTCAGTCCGCTCTTTCCATGTGTTTCTTTCCTTAGGCCTATTTTTGGTTTCACAGACCCGACATTTTTATTTGAGTATATATATATATATATATATATATATATATATATATATATATATATATATATATATATATATATATATATATATATATATATATATATATATGTGTGTGTGTGTGTGTGTGTGTGTGTGTGTGTGTGTGTGTGTGTGTGTGTTTGTACATGATTTTAGTGAATATTGCTCTCCAGGGTGACTGTTATAGTGAAATTATGAAATCTAGAGATAAGTGTTATTGATGACCTTTGTGAGTGGTGAGGGTGATGAACTAATGTGTTTTTCTTTGCATGTATTGAATAATCTTTTCCAGAGGTATAGCCTTATGGAGGAATAAACATCATTTATTGTGCATTTACAGGTGTAAAGAACCATAAAAAATTTTATTAATTCCATGGATGGCCATTTTTGACTCTGAAAAAACTAAGTAATGATGCTTTGGAAAGTAGTCAGTACTTTTTTTTTCTTAAAAAAAGAAAAGAAATTGGGTTGGAAATCATGGGGTATAGCCTTGGCGAGGAATAAAATTCATTTATTGTGCATTGACAGGGGTAAATAACTATGAAATAAATTATTTATTCCTGTAATTGCATGTACGTTATTTTTTTACTAGAAAAAATACTCAAATTTTTTCAATCTCCACTACAATGAGCTGTTGTGCCAAAGGGTTGTGCCTGCTCCAGCTGATGGTCCAGGGACCTGGGAGAGTGAGAGCATAAGGACAAGTCCTTACCTTTCATTTAACAAGTTTTTCGTTTAATAATCTTTGAACATGTAATCATTTTGCCATTTTTTTTTTTAAGTCACCACAGAAGTGTTATCTTTTGATTATGGTATTTGGGTGATGAAAATAAAGTAGAAAGGGTATATTTTCCTTGTGTATTTTTGGATTTATTAAATTTTAATTACGAATGTGGGTTTTGATTTTTCCAAAAATGGGTCTGTCACACTCGACGTTTGTGTTAAGTGAAGTAACACAGGACGTTTGTGCTCCAGGGTTAATCGCATAAGGGGCGACCTCGAACAAAATCGCGTCCAGATCACCGTGCCCTCTACCATCTGACTGCCCTCTCTCCAACTCATACCATTCCTCTCATATACCTCCATCCTATCCCTCCATCTCATATTAGGTCGCACCCTCACCCCCCCATTTCATCTTATTCAAGTAAACTCTATCTGTTGGACTCTCATTCTTCTTGCCCTCTGGATGGCAATACCATCAGAGAAATTTATTCTTAATTTTTTCTAGTGCACACCAATACCACACACCTTCATTACTTCACTTCCTCATGAGTCTGTTTGTGTCTCCTTCCTTCTCTCAGATAACTAATATCAACTTTTGTCACTGTGTTCATCTAGCAAGGTCCATGCTTCACTTCGTTAGATTAAAGTGATGAATCACATTAGTATTATCCATCGACTTATTTTACTTTTCATATATAGTAGCCGCCGTTGCTCAGTGAATTAGAATGCCCTGCTCTGACCGAAGAGTCAGAGGTCTGAGTCCGCGCAAGGGTCATTGGTAGACATCAGGAAGGGCATCCAGTCATAAAGTGCTTCATGTTTCAAACCAAAGTCCTCTACCCAGTGGCAACACCTTAGCCCTTATCAAAAAAAGGGACACAGCGTAAAATTTAAAAAAAAATGGGAACACAGGGTAAAATCCATTATATATATATATATATATATATACAGTATATATGGGTGAACCTCCCAGTGGAGAGCTTCTGTCAGCTGGTGTACAACCATTGACTGCTGTCCCACCCATTGGTGAAGACATACCTTCCCTAGATGAAATCAAGAAGACAGTGGCATGGTTGAAAAGTGGTAGAGCACCTGGTGTTTGAGACATCGCAGCCGAATTGATCAAAGTTGGGGGCGAGGCCATGATCAAGGGGTTACAAGCAGTCATAGAAGCCATTTGGCGGACTGGTATCATTCCTCCTGATTGAACAGAGGGTTTGGTCATCATTATCTGGAAAGGAAAAGGAGGCTGGCATGACTGTAGTAACTACCATGGTGCTACAATGCGCAGTGTACTGGGCAAAGTTCTTGCTAACATTCTTCTGATTTGTATACGAGACCATTTACTAAAGTTTCAGAGGCCTGAGCAATCCGGATTCATGCCCACGAAGTCTACTGCTGACTGTATCCTAGCTCTTTGAGTTCTTGTGGAGTGCCATCTTGAGTTTCGGCAAGGTCTGCTAGCAGCCTATGTGGATCTCAAGAAGGCGTTTGATTTAGTAAATCAGGAGGTACTGTGGGAACTTCTGTGACTCCATGGGATCCCCACAGAGATAATCCGACTGACTGCTGGCTTGTACTCAAACACTGAGAATGCTGTCAAGTAGGAGGGGGGGGCACATCCAACTTCTCCCCATTAACCCTCCGCATCCCGATCGCTTTTTCACCAATGAACTTCCCCCAATCCCGACCAATTTTGGCGTTATTTTTTTTTTTGGCTCAAACCTCCGCTTTTTATGAGAAACATTGGAAAACCACAGAAAAGTGCCCACCTGAGCTTAGAAGTGAACTGTATAGGAAACCCTTCCCACATCTGGTACAGTCTTCTCTGGAGCCACGCTGCTGCTGTCTTGTTTTCTATGGTAGCAGTAACTATTGCAAACCACTCAGAATAGGTAGATATTTATTCATTTGGTACGAATTTATATGCAGTACAAGTATATATTGGTTTTCACACAATAATATAGGTGTTTCACTCACTGAACACATCAACATACTCCACCTTCCTTGGCGACATTACCTCCTCATCACTTCTGCTCGTTTCTTCTCTGTCGCCATGTAATCTTTGTCCTCCACATCGTCATCGATTGGGGAATCACTCTCGCCTTGAACTTCGTACCGTGGCGTGACATGTCTTTACTGGCCAGGTCACTGCTAACAGGTGAGCTGCTGAGTCAATGGCGTGCAGGGGGGGGGGGGCACGCAGGGTCAGGCATTGTCGCCGCCTGGCAGCGGGTAGAGGAATGTCTCCCACATATACCTACCAAAAATCATCTGCAAAACTTGAAAAATGTGCTGACGGGTGTCAGCGTGAAAGTTCTGACGCACCCATACGCTGACGGGACATGGTGGGTTAAGTCCTGGTGTAGACAGGGATGTGTCCTTGCCCCCACATTTTCAACACATGTATGGATTGGGAACACGACTGAGCTGTGAATCGAAGTCACTGTGGTGTATCAACTGGCAATTTCAGGATTACTAACCCTGACTTTGCTGATGATGTAGTTATCCTTGTGGAGTCACTGGAGACCCTACTGAGTGCCCTCGAGGGATTTCACAAGAATGCGAATGCCTTGGGCCAAGACCAATGCCCAGAATCTTGGGGGCTTGTTGGATGAAGCACTTTAGTCCGTCCAAGCATGTGGTGAGGATATAGCAGTCTTAGAAAGATTCACTTATAAATATCTTGGTAGTGTGGTCCATAACAATAGTAGATCAGACAGTGGGATCTCTTGTCACATTGGTCTGGCTTACAGGGTTATGGATTTACTCAATTCTTGTTTTTGGCTTTGTAGTTATTTGTGTAAAAGGACGAAAGTTCGCATCTTGAAAGTGCTAGTGCGCCCTGTCTTACTTAATGGTTATGGGACGTGGACACTAAACAGTGACTTGAGGTGGCAAATTTACTCCTTTGGTACTCACTGTCTTCGCAGGACCCTGGGATATCACTGATATAACCAGGTGCGTAACGAGCTACAACTCTGGGGGACTGAATCGAGGCCTATTACCAACAAAGTTGGGCTATATGGGCACGTGGCCTTCTTTTCTGAGGCTGATTCTGGTCAAAAGGTGATCCCTGAACGAGCTAACCCAGGGCAAAGGAGGCCAAGAGGAAGGCCACGTGGCTAATGGCCGGAGCAGGTCGATCACTCCTGTCGGGAGATACTTAGCGGAGGAGGAGTCGCTGCCTGGAGGGATGCACAGAAGGACCCGCGTGGGTGACGACGGAGGGTGAGGTTATGCTTCCCACGGCATTTGCCCCTTCTTGACTGAGCTGACTGATTTTACACGAGTGCATTAGTACAGATTACAGTAATCCCTTTTAAGTCTATTATCGTTCTTTTCATGCTATAATTATAACACTGAACATTATAACACTTACCTAAATAATTTTTGTACACGTGTAAAGATAAGACATAACATACATAGAATGACAATTTCATGACTAAACTGCTCATTTCATGAGCTTGTGAAGTCAGCTTGTCAAATTTCACGAAACTAATAATAGGACTGCTTACACTTTACCGCGCAATTACAAGAATGGGGCATAACACACACTAAGGAAAATTGTGAGGCACTGCAGAGCTAAGCGGAATATATTTTTAGACAGTGTATACACTGGATAAATGGGCTTAAAGCTGTAGCACCAGCTCTGAGGATGTAAGGGAAGAAGAATGGAAGCGGAGAAGGAAATGAGAGAGATTCTGTTGACAGGAATAGCACCTGGGATGGTGAGGTGTGTGTGTGTGTGTGTGTGTGTGTGTGTGTGTGTGTGTGTGTGTGTGTGTGTGTGATAAAGAGAACGGTCTGGAGGGGAGAAACGGGCTACATCCAGAAGGATGAGTCTCAGGGGAATGCAAGAAATGTCTTGGAATGTTACAGTGAAATATAGAAGCTTGTCTGTAAAAAGATGTACTATACCCCTCTCTCTCTCTCTCTCTCTCTCTTTGTCTCTGTCTCTGTCTCTGTCTCTCTCTTTGTCTCTGTCTCTGTCTCTGTCTCTGTCTCTCTCTCTCTCTCTCTCTCTCTCTCTCTCTCTCTCTCTGTATATATATATATATATATATATAATATATATATATATATATATATATATATATATATATATATATGTGTGTGTGTGTGTGTGTGTGTGTGTGTGTGTGTGTTGCTTATTCTGCAAATGAGTTTATAATTATAATTAGTTGAAGATTTGAGGCAAGAGTTCTGCAGCCTCCACCTCAGTTTTGTTTAGTTGTGTGCCGACTGTGAGTTAATATGCAAATGCTGCATAATCAGTGCGTGAATGAACAGACTAACTAGAGAAGGAAAGATGTCTTGATGAGATCATTGCCTCAAGGTGGCTATCTGGAAAGACTTGCAAAGTGAATAATAGGCCTTTATCACATTAAGGAATATGGGTAAATTAGTGAGGTAGACTGGCAAACTTAGTGGAAAAAGCTGAGAGTACTACGGGGTAAATGTCAGATGACCGGCCATCCAGTCCGAATGATGGGATAAAAATATCTGCTATTAATGTGCATAGTGCGTTCATTGAAAACACTCTCTTTAGATGGAGCGAAGCAGCGCTTTAATCACGTCACTTTGAATGTTCAGACACCGCCCTTTGTAGTCTGTATTTGCCTCTGCCAATGACCTTCACATTTTCATACGCAATGTGTCCTGGCATCTTGAAATATTCGGATGTTGAATTTGCCTCTCCTTTACTTTTTTTTTTTCCTCTGAGGCAACGACCTTTGGGTATTTCTTCTTTGTATAAAAGATATGAATGGTACATATTTTAATGAGAATAACATTACATATAGATTTCTTTTTCTATAAAGTCCAGACCCTGTACAGGTAGTTGTGTTCCTTTGTTATCCTTTTTTCGCAAGCTTTTACTTTATAGTAATGGCAAAGCACTGAAGTCGGAGCTGAAGGCCGTACTTTAGACTTAAATGCTTGTTTCTTCAAGAGGTAGTTGGAAGATTTTTGCGTGTAGAATCCAGCAATGAAAATTGGCAGGTCTCGTACCTTAAATGATATGGACTACGGTAGCCTGGCCTCTAGCTCCTATACGTCCTATTAGGGGTAATATGTTATTGGCCATCTCAGTTACATCACTTTTAACATAATTACTCTTAGGCACCCTGTTCTGACCACCGCTAGACGATATTCAGCAAAAGGATGACCCTACCATCTGAAAGGTTTAAATTATATGAAAATGTTCTTTCAGTTTTAAATAGCTTCACATAGTATGCTGTTTCTCGCTTTCGGGAAAACATTTGAAATGCAGAAGCTTTTGTGTAATATAATGTACTCGTAGTGTAACAATATGAGTGAGGAATATTTCATTGCAACAAAAATAATGTGTGTGGAGATCTAAAACGCAACGCATAATGCAAGCAAAAATGAATAATAGCGTAATTAAGTTCCCTGCAATGTTTTTTTTTTTTTTTTCTGTAAATATATTTCAGCATCAAATTTTGTTTTCCATAAGGTCTTGGAAGCAAGTTTTTGAACAATAATAATTTCCAAAAACAAATACTTGTACGGTATGTAATAACAGGATTCAGATACAAGCCACCACTTTTTTTCAAGAAATTCCTTTTGGTATGATAATGCATTACTTGAATACTGTATCCACCGAATGTCACTGTAAATTTTCTACTGTTCGCTGCAAGCTGCGTTCATTGATCTCATTAATACATTATGCATGAACGTATATTTGGTAACGATCGTTTGCCACGCACCTGGCATTGGCTGGAAGATGTCCTATGAATATTCAAGTCATGATTTTCGAGCTGCGAAAGGCAACTGAATATTTGGCCTGAGGAACATATCCTCTAGGAATGGAACTGCTCCCCTTAAGACACGGCCGTCACCTCCCGAGTACGCTACCACCAGATCACCAGGCAACTTTCGTGGTGAAGGAATTAACCGAAATGTCTGGAATTTTACCTACTCGTTGGAAGCCCCAGAGCAAAGGAGAAATTAATGTTTATGTACCGCCATAACGATGACAAGGTAAAATTATGCTCCAAGTGGCAGCCATCTTGTGTTTATGGAAATTCATGTTTGCCAATCATTGTTTTTCTTGCAAGAAGATTTTCCATGCTGAAAAGTCGTATGATATTCTATTAATCCTCTTAAAGTGTTTGCTTAGAAGTCATTGTTTGCCAGGATCCGTCAAAACTTACCCGCCATCTTAGTTTAATGCAAACTAAGCACATTTCCCATGGGTGGATTTGGGTGAATCTTTCTGAGCTCCTCTTTTAGTGCTTCTAAACGGCTGAGCGAAGAAAAACATTTGCTGCCTTTGCTCAAGGTTTAGCATTTTTTTTTGTGTGTGTGTGTGTGAATTTGGTATCTTCTAGGAGAATATAGTACACGTGACAAATACATTCACTTATTTAATTTTTCATCAAAGGAATTCCCGAACTTTGGTTAGCAATTTCCTGCATCTTCTTTCGTCTACATAGTAATTAAATTAGTGCTTATCTTCAGCTTTCTTCCATCCCTACATAAGAGTTTT
Organism: Coenobita brevimanus; assembly: GCF_032717465.1. Classification (NCBI taxonomy): domain Eukaryota; kingdom Metazoa; phylum Arthropoda; class Malacostraca; order Decapoda; family Coenobitidae; genus Coenobita; species Coenobita brevimanus. The sequence goes on along the minus strand of NC_137023.1, from coordinate 31,360,702 downwards.
GTTTTTATTACCTGAGCAAACGATGCTGGACAGAAGTTAGATAATATCCCGTGTTTGTTTGTCTCTTTGTGACCAAGATATCTCAAAAGGTTGTTGTCGGATTTCAATGAAATTCTGTAGACACTTGGGCTGAGGTTAGACGAAAAGCTAATGCGTATCAGATTCTGAGGTGGATCCGGATGCAGGAGTCAATCTTAAATTCTTCTCTCGTTGGTGGAGGTATCACGCTATGGCCGTAAAATCAGCTGACCGTATGATGCCGGAAAAGTATTCTTTTGGTAAATCCAATTTGGGGGCGGGTGGGGGCTGGGGGCGTTGGCAGAAGTGTGGACTCTCTGAGTGCTCTCTAATAATTATTATTTGCTCGTCTTACTTGAGACAGTATCCAAAGCAAATATTCATTGGGGTGATTTTAATTCCTGTAGCACGATGGCGTCATTAATATTATATTATTGCTGTCACCTGGCCATTATATTTAATACTGGGTAGGTACAGTAATTTGTAACAAAGGTGTGAGACACAATGTCAGTTCATTATTTATTAGATGAAAATTCATTTTATTCTTCCAAACGCAAGACCGTCTTATTCATCTCAGTGACGCATTTACATTTTTTGGGGAGGAGGAAGGGTGGAGAGACTTTCCAAAAGAGAGGAGATAAGTAGTCTTCCTGTATCTCTTCATTACTATAATGTTCTCTGAATCTTTAAAAAAAAAAAAAGTCTAGTAGAAGGAATAATAGCAATTTATAAAAAAATATGTTCAATGAGTGAAAGGGCTAAAATCATCCACTAAACCCTCGTGTTCTATTTCGCAGGTCATGAAGCCCAGTGATGCAGGCAAAGTATTTATTCAACAAACAAACAGCGCAAGTTGTCATGGTTTGTGAGCTGCGTGGGGGTCAGCAAAATTTTGACAGTAGGTTGTTTCATTAAATCTGTGCATATTGGCTATTGAGTGCGGTGGCTGTGACAAACACTGCAGCCTCGGTAGTATCGATATCCGCTGACTTATTCTATGATCGACATGGCCAGGTGTTGGGAGTGAGTGAGAGAGATGGAGCGCCTGCGTTAGGGAGATGAATAGGCACACACAGCGACATAAGACGAAGATATACACTGTGACCCAAGAAAAATGGGCCAAATTTTAGTTTATGCATGAGATATTTAAAGCAATATTTGTACATTAACTTAAGTACACCCGCCAATCGTTGCATCTTTAGGTCCTTCTTTGTGTAATTCTGAGTAAGAAATGCAATATTAAATTGGATAAAATTTTAAGTCATTAATTGATCTAAGTGTCCGGACCAAATGAGGAATAATGAGAGATGGATGAACACACACACACACACACACACACACACACACACACACACACACACACACACACACACACACACACACACACGGCAGGAAAGGGAGCATTAGTGCCACCTATCAGTTTCTCTCAGTTTCTAGAGTTTGCTCAGCTGAACAAAATCGTCTTGTGGTAGCCTGGGTAATAACTTCACGCATCCACTGAAGGTGAAAGAGATAAAGTGAGCCATACAAAAGTGAACTGTGGTAACGAAACAAGTTACTCAGCGGCCCACGTGAATTAAACTCATCTTTCTTAATCAACTCACTTATGCACCTACTCTTATATCCTGAATACTCTACTGTATTATATTTTTCACCGCTTCTGTCTTTTGTTATTGTAACCGCATTACCTTATTATTTCTTCATTAGCCTCTGTTCATTGAGTCATATCAGTTTTCTTTCGTGGCAATCATGACGATGAACTAGAATTCTGATCCTTAACTGAGTTTTGCATGGAGTGTTCACTGTGTGCCCTAGCGTCTAGTGCTCACCTCTCTCTCTCTCTCTCTCTCTCTTTCTTTCTCTCTCTCTCTCTCTCTCTCTCTCTCTCTCTCAACACCAATATCATTCAACCTTAATCTCCCTAACCAGAGACGCGCGGCCAAGTGTTGCTTAGGTAGTGTTAATTTATTTTTTATTTTTTTCAAATAGCCTATTATAACTACGTTTTCATTACATACGGATCGCAAAATATATGACTAACTCTATAATGATCGGGACAACTCTGTTCTATTCCAGGTAGTGCCAGATGATTTTATTCAGCCGTGAGTGGGTCGTATAAACTTTAGTGTTTGTACTGGTATCATCAAATCCCTTTCATGGTCGGAACATCTACCATTATACTCCACATAAAGTCAGTCAGTTTTTACATTCTTATTAAAGTGCAACTTCAAGACATCTCTGCATTGAACGACAAACCAAATGGCTTCTTGTAAGCCAGGGAACCATTTACTAATTGAGCGGTAACTTAGCAACCAAATGACTCCTGCTGGACTAAAGGGTTAAGGCGCTCCAACCAGATGTGCCCAGTAGGTGTACAACAGGAAGTTGTTAGAATTTACTTATCACATAATGCCACTCAAAGGCGAGTAAGGCTGGTTATCGTCGCCATAAGGGTCGGGAGTGAATGACTTAGGCCAGAACCCCTACTCTCTTGACAGGACAAAAATGGATTGGGTGATGGATGGATGGATGTTTACGACGCTAATGATCAGGGAAGTATTCAGAAAGTGTCAAAAAATTTTCATGATAAATAACTCCCTGTACAAGTAAACTGTTGTAATATTTTTGCTTAACCGTATTTATTCACTTCAATATTCACAGCAGAACTGCGTAGTGATTGGCAGTAGATAAGGCAAAGACAAAATTATAAGCCAATGAACTTGTAAACATTTTAACCCCTGCACTCCGATGGCGTGTGTTTATATTTCATTCTTACTGACATCATTGTAGGAAAGGCCTCTCATACTGGAGGAGGTGAGTAATTTGCGTGTAACCCCTTCAGTTCGAAAAGTCTCGCTTAGCCTGTGTAAAATCATGTGTACGCAGTATGAATTTAAATATGTCATCGGACTGAAAGAATTAAGTATAGGCAAGTGCCTTAATAAAGGCCCAGCGTTGCATATTCTGTCCGATAACTTGCAGTGTCTTTGCTGTTCAGTTAACCCTTTCAGTTCGATGACGCCTATTTTATTTCTTTCCTGATACCTTGAGACAAATATATATCAGCTCTCACAATGAGGGAACTACATATGTTCGCCATTAAACCCCTTCTTTATGAAAAGTGTCAAGAGAGCAACAAAAAGTGTTCAGGTGGTAACAGGGTATTTTAATGTACTGTATTGCCGGCGTAAAATAAAATATTGCTATGCCGCGTTTGTTTGATATTATTCATCTGAAATAAGTCATAGGAGCCTGAGAGTATAAACACTACCACTTTCGATCCTCTCATGATCAAGACAGCTCTAACATGTTATTCCTACAAACTCCAGGCGATTTTATTCATTCCAACCTGAGAGTTAATATATTACCATGAATTATTTTTCAGTCTAAGTTCACAAAGTACTTACAGTTCTTTTTTGTAAATGTACTTCCTCACCACCATAAAAGTAATTTTGTTCGAAATATGTTCCTCCAAATTCTTTTCTCCCGCAGCACTGGAAGTGATAGATTAACCGAAATACTTATTTCATTCAATCCTTCAGAGCGACTTGAGAGCAAAAATGGCTAACAGTCATACAGTATGGCACGACATATAATGCAGTTTAAAGCATAGCAGAGACACCACTAGACTCAGAATAACGGTGTCCAAAATTTTAGTCTTGATTGAGTAACTTATTTGAAGACTTTATGGGGTGGGCACACACGTCCGAGCAGATCTGAGGAGGGATATTTGTTTTTTCCTCCAAACAGGACTCTTTTCTTTCCAAAGCAACAATTTCAGGACGCATTTGGTGCATCTGCGTGCAGTTCTTGCTTCCTGGGTGTTTTTAGGGGGAAAAACATTATTGATACAGCTATAATATTATTACACACAATATATCAGAATTTTCCATAAACATAGAGGTTTCGTGAAACAAATATAACCAAAAAAGATTTGTATACATTTGGTATTTCGTATGACTCCCTTAAAATACGTAAATATACAGACGAATAAATTTTTTGTTATAACTGAACCTCATTTAGTATAAGGCTGTTTAATACGAAGTTATCACCTCATGATCTGCATCTACCTTCTGTCTGGAGCACAGTAAGAACCCCTTTGCTCACCAAAAGCATACACTTGTCACTGAGGTCAGCTGCTCCGCTCCTGTTTTGAGTTCTCTGCGGCAGGCCCAGCAACTTGTTCAGTGTTTGTGTAGCCACCCCAGTCTTGGGCCATATTGAAGTTACCCGTAGGAGGTGGTAAAAACCACCCGCACTGGGACGTTCACAGCAACCCCAACAGGGCCTCTCATACATATTCTAGGTCCCCAATCAACCCACCAACAGTATGGTGTTATGATTTCCATGAAGAGAAATCAGATAAATTAGAATGATGCCACTGCGCTTCGTTTTATCATAGAATTCCTTTGTGAGGCAAATGATAAAATGAATACTATACCTTATGTTTCCCTTTACTATTCTCGAAGAGGATTTTAATTTATATTTAAGTATAAAAAATATAAAGCACTCAGAGAGCGCATACCTCCGCCAAGGCCATAGCCATTAAAAAGGATCTGAATCCGGATCCTTGAAGATAGAATAGAATACCTAGTATCCGGATCCGCCCCCAAATTTAATCAGTTATTCTTTGACCCATGGCCCACTCTTCCACAGAAATTTATTAAAATTCATGGAGAGCTTTTGGAAATATTGTGTGTGATACATAGGATCCGCATCTGGATCAGCCCCCAAATTTAATCATTTCTTTCTTGGCCCATGGCCCACCCATCCACAAAAGTTCATTGAAATTCACATAGAACTTTCGGAGATGTCTTGTGGAGAAACTAAGAAACAGATAAACATATGTGATACGGTAACCTCCTCTAACCGTTGGCGGAGGTAATGAGACTGTTATACGTGTACAGTATTTTGGACATCTCTGATATTACACGGGACCACTTGCTACTACCAAACAGACCAGTGACACTACGTGGATTATTCGTACAGTACTGAGCACAAGTCTAAACTTCAGTGGTAACTTTACAATATGTTGAGGGGGGGGGGGTTGTCGCGGCTGACTGTTGTTATGAGCAAACTAAAACGTTTTCTATCATATACTAATGGTCGTTCATTTATTTCATAAAGTGACGACAATGTTTTGCTTTTGTCTGTTGATCGTCACTGAGCTCCTCAATCTCAACCATACAGAAAGTGAGCAGTATACCCAGGTAGGTGATTTTTAACAGACATTGTTATATATTTATCTGTTTTTCCCGTTAGCTTTATAATTACTTTTATGAATGTCTTACCTGGAATTTAGGTCTCGTCAACAACTCAGACAGCTAGTATCGTCTTCCTCAGTGACAGTCCTCCAAAACATCATCGACCATGGTGGGGTTCAGTTACCGTTAATTTCTGCAAGGGCTTTGGCCACTTCATGTAAGGATCACTATCCTTCTTCCTCTCAGTCTCATTTCCTTATGTTATTGAGAATCAGCTGTCTGCAGCTTATGGGGGGTTTCCACTTTTCTGTATTCTACGTTTTAGTGTTATTTCTATGCAAATATGCTAATTGGTGCACGTGCAAGAAGATGTTACTCTCATCTGATTCCACTGGGCTCCTCGAAATTGCCTGCACTCGGGGTAAAGGTACCTTACTGATCTTTTACTCAATATACCTGTGTCGGTTACTGTAGCCTCCCTGACAGTAAAGAGTATTATTTGCATACCTCACATTTATAATGAAATGCAATGCTTCTATAGTTTTTCAAAATAAAATTTTGTGATATTTTTTGTCTTCCACTGCATATAGCACTATCCTTCAAGTACTGATCCACCTGCTAAATAAGCCTTCGTCTTTACTATTTTTAATGAATCAGAGTAGCTTGTGCTAACCTCTACTTGTACCCCTGACAGTCTAGGAGAGAGTCATAACAACGGCTACTTTTTTCTCCTCAACCATTCGTTCTTCCTTTGCTGATATTGTTTCTGCATTGGGTCCTATGACCATAATCTCAGAAACTCGGTTTGTCATTCAGAGCCAGAAGCCCTCAGTGTTTTTCTGTCCAAGGAAAACGGAGCCAAAAAATGCCACATTCAATATCAGTTCATTTAGATATGCCTGGATATATTGCGTTTAAAGGACTAGGGGTCATAGGCAGAGGGAAATTCAGAATGAGGAGGAAAGTTTCAGAGATAACCTGCTGCATACGTTAAAGACTGAGAGTACTAGTTATCTCCTGCATTAGAGATGGACAGAGAAGGAATGAGACTACTGCTAAATGGGTGCTGTGCATTTGCTGTAAGGGAAGAGGGAGGCAACCAGACGCTTCAGAAGAAAAGTGGCTATTAAAGAAGCGATGATATAGAGATCATGATACAACACTACATTGAAAGGAGAGAGGTTAAAATCAGTCAGTCAGGAGTGAGGAGATGGGATGATAAGCCTTATTTAGAAGAACTGTATGAGGGAAGCCGCCCCAAACATACGAGTTGTACTCCACACAGGTGTCGGTAGGACAGCTGTATAGTGAAAAATGCCGCATAGGAGTTGAACAAGTATTGAACCAGGTTTTGACTTCTGATCTCATAGCAGTAGATATTGCAATGGGGTAAATGGGGTAATATACTGGTCGTCACTCCATGACAGGTCCGGAAAAAGAAAATCCCAAATATATAAAGAGATGAAGGACAGAGATGTGTACTGCTGAATATTAAGAAATATTCCTGTCAAAGATTTTGCTTGGTCAAGAAATGTAGAAACTGTACTTCCGATTTATTAAAGAGAACAAGGTTTCTTTTGTCCTGATCAGAATGATACCCAAGTCAGAAATAAGGCGTTTCATAGCATCACTGCTTGAATCCTGACGCAACTGCTGTGATGGCCACTCAGAGAAGCAGGTAGAAATATGAAGGATAATGTCATCAGGGTATGACTTGACTGGGTAATATGCGCAGGTCAGATGATCGCTGATATATAGAAGGAAGAAGGTTGATTACTGGACAGTGCCCTTAGGATTGCTAGTATTGACGGCTTCAGGTGGGGAACAGTAGCCACCTACAGTATCAGCCACAGAACGACCAAAAACGAACCTTGAAGTGAAGGCAAAAACAGAAGGACAGGAAACGTAAGAAAGCAGTTTGAAAATTAAAGATTTGTGCCAGACTAAGTGGAAAGTCGTTGTGATGTCAAATGCAATAGCAAAGGTTTCACTACAGGCCGGAAAATAGGATAACCATGAATCAGAAGGAAAGCTGAGAAGATCGATTGTTGTGCGTCCCGGGCAAAACAAATACTGGTGGTCGGAAAGAAGGTTATGAGAAGGAAGATGCTGCAAAATCTTCCCTGTTTGGTGTAGACTCAAAGACTTTTAAAGTACGAAGTATTAAAGCAATTGGGCGATAGTTGGATGGTTCCGAAAAGTCAGCTTTCTTCGAGAACGGCTGAATGAGAGCAAACTTTCTGCAAGAAGAAAAGGTACAAGTTGACAGGCAGAAGTCAGAGAGTTCACACTGGCAGAGAAACATAATTTTGGATAGCAACGGGAGGTACCCCATCAAGTCTGTGAGTCTTTAATTACTATGACCAAAGAGAGCAGAAAATACATCAGCTGAAGACATTGTAATGACAGGTAAGAGAAAGTCAGAGGTGGAAGGAGACTGAGGGATGACAAACCACAATCATCCAAACTGGAAGTAAGGAGAAAATCGGGACATTCATTTCTGTCTCATCAGTCGAGACAGCTACAGAAACTGCAAAACGGAAACGAAGAGGGAAGGAGGATGAGGTAAAGTTATTTAAAGGGTTTTTGGCAAGATGCCAAGCAGAGCAAATAGAATTTGATTTGGAGAGTTTATATGATTGGGAGGAAATGAAATTATTATGAGAAAGATGAAGAATATGTTTAGCACAATTCCGGGCAGAAACATGTAGAGAACGAGTTGAGGGCTAAGTTGGCACCGGCACCTTTTATAAGACACCTCCTTGTTGTGGACAACATTAGAGCAAGAGTAATTAAACGTTTTTTTTTTTTTTCTTTAGTCAGAGTAAGAAAATGGAATGTTTGCCTTTATGCCCGAGACGATAACCGTAAGACGCAAAGCACAATTAGATGGCGTGACCATAGATGCAATAATCGTTTCAAGAAAAAAAAAAAAAGTACTGTCTGAGGGTCTCCCAATCTGCAGTACCGTAACGCCAAAGACGCTTCCCCGTAGGAAGGTCTACAGGACTTACTGAAGTAATGGGGCAGGTTTAGGTAGGGTGTGTAGATACATGCAGAACGGTGTTGCTAGGTAGAGAAAACAGAAGTTTAGGAAAGAATGCTGGCTTACGCTCCATGATACTGGAATACTGGAAAAGGTCAGTAAAGAGGGATGATCAGGAACTGTTCCTAAGGGCTAATGAAGCAGGAGTTTCACCTCGACCTCCCATTAGCTTTGGATCCACCTTGGGAGTACCGCCCTGTTCGACTGGTGTTACAGCTTACGCCATACACTATGTTCATAGCGATACACAGTTGATAAAAACGGAATTATCCTACACTAATAGTGGTACAAAACAATTTTCTTAAAATTATTGCAAAAATGTTACGTACTAACGGAAGTTATAAAAATAAATTATTACATGATATTAACCTAGTTAACATATCAAAAAAATGCTAGGATACTTTAGTTATCATGTTAATGCCAGTGAAAGGTTATAAAATACATTTCATGTTCAGTGCGGTGTATACTGCCATTTTATAAGGCTAATTATATTTTTCATTGGATCGATTATAAAAGAATAATATTTGCCTCAGAGAAGGGCTCAAATCTGTGAAGAAAGTATTAGTAATGTGCTATACACGTATCAGATCTTTTCTTGACACATACCCTCAGCTACCAGTGAGCCTTTCTGTTGTTCCTGTCACTTCATCTTCACCTTCACATCCAACCATATTTCCCCTCTGGTAGTTCTGTTGCTTCTGTGGCAGACGCTCACTTTATACGTTATGGACAGCGATGCTTCTTTAGCAACTTACCTATTCGTTTTTTTCAATTCTTTATAATTTGTTCTTCTATGCAGCATATCTAATCTTACTCGTACATATGCTGTTGATTGTCCTTTGCTTTTTGCGCGGCTTCATACACACACACACACACACACACACACACACACACCGAGGCACCTAGAGAGAGCAGACGCACGTCGACACCGCACTGTACTTGGCCAACTTGGCCAGCGGCATTACCTAAAAAAGTATCCTTATATGATTCAAGCTCTGTACAAGGTTAGACTGAATGGTGTTCTAATATAAAAAAGAAGAAGGTTTAAGTAAGACTTGGTCAAACAGAAAAGTAAACAAGCAGCGCAAGAATGCGCACAATCAGCTGATCGTTGTTTAGTCTACAATCTGCCCCAGGGAATGTAAGTACTATATGAGCTTTTAGTACTGCAAAATGACCACATACTTTAGTAAAGCAAATTTGAAAAAGAAAAGGGATAAAGGTAGACAACAGGATGATGATTTCTACCAAGAACTGGTTGAAATGGAGACTCACAAGAAGCTGGTGGAATGAGTACATAGGTTAGAGACGGCTTTTCAATATGAGATTGATGAAATTAAGAAACAGATGCATTTGCAAAAGGAAGAAATACAAAAATTAGGAAAGGAAGTCAACAAGAAAGACACAGCCATTGATGAGCTAACAGTTGAAGTGGGTACACTTAGCAGGGAAATTAGTGAAATGGCAAGTACAGTAGTCAACCACGAGAGTATTATGGAAGAGTTCAAAAATGATACAGAGACAATTAGGCAAGTAAGCAGTCTGATAGATCAGAGCAGTGATATTGAGGAGAAGATAACACAGGTGAATAAAGCTGTGCAAAGCTATAAAAATGATGTGGAAACCACGTATGCTGAAATGGTGAAAGTAAAGAAAGACTTGGAAGAACAAAGCATTAAAAAGGAAGTGAAAAGAATAATCCAAAACAATCCTAAGTTAGTTAGAGATTCAGTAGATATTAACAAATCCATAGTAATCACTGGTATAGAAGAGGAAGTAGTAAAAAACAAGAGCTCAAGAGACAAAAAGGAGATGGCAAATGTAATGGGCATATTGAAAGAAGTATCAGAGGAAATCTGTAGTAAAGACATAGAGGAACACAAAAGGTTAGGGAAATACGAGAAAAGCAAGTCAAGACCCCTAAAGGTAGCCTTCCAGAGTGTAAACACCGTGGAGGAGATGCTAAAAAATGCAAAGATTCTTATGGAAAAAGAGTTCAAAAATGTATGGATAAAAGGATGCCTAACACAAGAGGAACTGGAATTACTGAAAGAGAAGAGGGGGGAAGCAAAAACAAAAAATGAGGGAAGATCAGAAGAGGAGAAGAATACATTTTTTTACAAAGTAATTGGATTGCAGGTATGAAAAGGTACATAAACAGGAGGGAATAAAAAGGAGAAAGGTAGTAGAACCAAATCATGACAAGTATATAAACAAGACGATTAAGCTGATGTACTCAATGTGGATGGAATGATATCTAAATTATTAGAGATGAATGATTATGTCGGAGAAAATGAACCACATATAATATGCCTAACTGAAACAAAATTAACACCAAGGATATCGAATGACATCCAAAACTTAGAGGAATATAATATATGGAGAAGAGATAGGAACTTAAAAAAAGGAGGAGGAATTATAATATTAATTAAGAAAAATCTAAAAGTCAAAGAAATAGAATTAGATATACCTTCACAAGTAGAACTGATTGCAGTAGAGATAAATACATCTGAAGGTAAAGTAATTGTAGCCAATTTGTACATGCCACCCAGATCAAACACGTGGGAAAGAGACGAATATTAGGACCTGGCGGAGAGTACAATTCAGAGTTTAAGAGCATTACTACATAAAATGGAGGAGAAATCGAAAAGAATTATATTAACTGGAGACTTTAATACAAATATAAATTGGAATAATCTAGACATAAATAGCCAAGAAAGCTGCTGGGACCAAAAGCTCCTGGATCTTGTGCAAGAGTTTTTCCTAGCCCAAAATGTAAGGGAAATCACCAGAAGAAGAGGACTCGATGTGCCCTCAATGCTAAATCTAATATTTACTAGGCAAGAAAACGATATTGACAATTTAATATACCACCCTCCATTCGGCAAAAGCGACCATGTGGTACTAAATTGCAACTTCAGGATAGCATATGACATAGTTAACAGCAATGAAAGTTACAAAAAAGAGCCTAAACTATAAAAAGGGAAAGTCTCCTGACCTAAAGAAGTACTTCTTAGAAATTTCTTGGGAAAAGGAGCTTAGAGGACAAGATTTAAATGCTGTATATGAAAAATCCTGTGAACTTTATGGAATAGGAGTCCAGAAGTACATCCCACGGCACAAAGAAGCAGAAAAGAAAATAAAGAAATGGTTCAATACAGAATGTAAAAAATCAAAAGAAAAAAGAGATTTGTTGTGGAATAGATACAGAAGACACAATAGTGAAAGGGCATATAATAATTACAAACAGGCAAGAAACGATTATACAAGAATAAGGAGGGAAGCCCAAAAACAGTTTCAGGAGGATATCATAAATAAAAGTACTGATCAACCAAAGCTATTTTACAGCTACATCAGAAGCAAAACCAAAGTAAAAGATATAATACCATCAATTACAGAAGATGGAATCACCTATACACAAGAGAAGGATATTAGTGAAGCACTAAACAAGATTTTCCAATCATTTTTTACAGAGGAAAAAAATTTTAAGAGGGATTATGTGGAACATGCATGCCCACACATACTACCAGATATACAAACATCAGAAAAAGAAATACAGGAGGAGCTAAGTAAATTATACAAAGGAAAAGCAAATGGTCCTGATGAAATTTCATGTTGGGTGCTACGTGAATGTGCAAAGGAGTTAAGTAAACCATTATTTTTAATTTTCAAGAAATTCTTGGGTCAAGGTAAACTACCTGATATTTGGAAGAACGCAAACATTGTTCCCTTATTCAAGAATGGGAATAGACAAAATCCACTTTACTACCGACCAGTATCACTAACCAGTGTTGTAAGCAAGGTATTAGAAAAGCTTATAAGAAAAGCTTGGGTAAATCACCTGGAAGAACACAGTATGATAACAGAAAGACAGTTTGGCTTCAGAAAAGGAAAATCATGTGTTGCAAATCTGTTGAGCTACTATGACAGAGTAACAGACACATTACAGGAAAGAGAAAGCATTTGACACAGTACCACACCAAAGACTTTTATGGAAACTGTACCATCAAGGAGGAATTCGAGACAAACTGTATTGTTGGATGCAAGATTTTTTCATGAAAAGAAAAATGAGAACTGTACTAAGGGGAAAATACTCATCATGGAAAGAAGTGACTAGTGGTGTACCACAGGGCTCAGTGCTGGCACCAATCATTATTTTTAGTGTATATAAATGATATAGACAGTAACACTGGAAATGAAAGCTATCTAAATATGTTTGCAGATAATGCAAAAATACAAAGGAGAATTACTAACACAGACTCTTGTAATGACCTACAAGAAGAATTAAACTTCATGAATGGAGTAATACAAATGGAATTCAATGTGGACAAGTGTCATGTAATCAAGTTTGGTAAAAGTGGAAAAAGACCTGATTGGGATTATACATTAGGAAATAAAACCCTACACACATCAGAGAGAGAGAAGGACCTAGGTTTGATTGTCAATAACAGACTATCTCCGGCTGACCACATCAGTGAGAAGGTACGGAACATGTATATACACTGCTTGCCAATATGAGAATAGCGTTTACATACATAAATGAAAACATGCTAAGAAAGATAATAACATCATACATCAGACCAATTCTGGAGTATGCATCAGTAGTCTGGAGTCGTCATCTCAAAAAACACATAGACAAGATTGAGAAAGTTCAAAGGGCCGCTACAAGATGGGTACCAAGCTTACGGGATCTAAGCTACGAAGAAAGACTAAATAAACTGAATCTACCAACACTACAGGAGAGAAGGAAAAGAGGTGACATGATTATGCTATATAAATGCATTTCAGGGAAGGAGAAATTAGACGTAAATGATTACTTAACCTATGGGGAAGCATCAGCAAGAGGACACTGCAAAAAACTGCATAAAAAGAGAGGTGATAAAGACGTAAGGAAATTTAGTTTCCCAAATAGAGCAATTGATCAGTGGAATGCACTACCGAATGAAATAGTGTGTGCCAAAAAAAAAAAAATCAAAAATTTAAGGATATGTACGATAAATATGGTTTAAGACACGGGACAGTACGAACTTGACACATTCCTGTAAAGATACAATTAGGTAAGAACACACACACATACACACACACACACACACACACAACTCAAGTAACAAGACCATAGTGCTTCTGACTTCTGCTGTGCCATCTATTTTTTTTAGGCAACAAAATTATAGCAGTATTTTAATGTTTGAAAAATACATTTTCCTCGTATACCTCCTTGCTGAAACCTTCCAAATATACACCTTGGCTACTCCAGTATAAAGTTAAAACCATTTTTTTAGTCCTCAGTGCGTGTGTGTGTGTGTGTGTGTGTGTGTGTGTGTGTGTGTGTGTGTGTGTGTGTGATTCATTATCACATTAGCTTGTAACACGCTGAGCCTCTTAAACCACTTTATATCTATGTATGGAAGTATTTATCTATCTACCCATCTATCTATATCTGTATCTATCTATCTATCTATATCTGTATCTATCTATCTATCTATCTACATATATCTATCAATGTATATAAATTGGAATAATATATATATATATATATATATATATATATATATGGAGCCTCTGTACCACAGTGGTAAAGCGTGCGTTTTCGTATACTGAAGAACTAGGGTTCGCGCCCCGCCAGGGTAATAAACTTTGAGCGCGTTCTTCTGGCCACGTACTGCACTGGCGGACACAAGGGGTGCTGTGGTTGAACCAGAGTCGCATACTGTAAAGTGTGCTTCCACCTAGTCGGCTTGCGCAGTCCGATTCCACTTGGTTCACAGACTACACACACATCCAAAGCCACTCCAACACTACAATTACACTTACAAGCACTTCTTACCCTACATACAGTCTCTGCCAGACAGCCTAAGCCACTTGGTAGAGATACATTGGCTATATCGTCCCGACTTCGGTCGGGATAGGCCGGTCCTGCAGTGGACACTCAAACGGCTGATGAGATGATATAGATAGATAGATATAGATATAGATATTTTATATATATTTACATAAACATAGAGAGAGAGAGAGAGAGAGAGAGAGAGAGAGAGAGAGAGAGAGAGAGAGAGAGAGTTAACATCATTTTCCACCCATATAATATTAGTGAACAAGATACAAAAGTTATAGGGTAGAACGATCAATGAAATATGATTTACTGCATATTTCTGACGGGGTTAGGGAAACCTTGTTTTTAGTGTTTTAAAGACTTAATTCCGTATCATTCTGCTCGCCAAGATATTTCACATAATTCTCCTCTTGGCTCTAAAAACACGCAATTCTCTCCACCATTACTTCCTACCATCTATTGTGTTTCTTTTCCTCATAATATACGTGGAAGAGTTCACTATACAGATCGTTCTCTAGGCATTCTTTCATCCTAATTAACAGCTGGCTTTATACAGAGGCTCCATTTACCCCTGCCTGAAGCACATGGTGGGGTGGCTAACCAAATACACCACCTCTAATATCGGTGAAGTCAAAGATTTAAAATTCACCAACTCGTTACGTTCCTGATATGTTTTAGTCTCTCTCTCTCTCTCTCTCTGTCTCTCTCTGTCTCTCTCTGTCTCTCTCTCTCTCTCTCTCTCTCTCTCTCTCTCTCTCCTATCGATATTTAAAACATAAAAACATAAGAAGAGAGGATTACTTCAGTAGGCCAGCTGGCCTTGGTAGGCAGCTCCTGTAGGAGTAACAAAACTTGAAGAAGATAAGGACAGCAAAGATGAAGGTTCTCCGACCACCAAACCTTCCGGCCAAACCGAAAGGAAAAAGTAAGAAAGGACACAACGCAGAATAGAAAACTGGCTCTCGTCTCGCTGCTCTTCGAAACTCGTGTTTGCAGTCCTTCCCGTCTTATACTGGGTTGGCAACACGCAACTCCCAACAGACTCTTACCTTCTAATCTTACTAACGCAAGGGTCAAACGGTAGTCACATGATATTTTGTACACATATGGTCAACCCTGGACTTTGTGTTGTATACGCTGTGTGGCCAAGCATCTGACTATTGAGGGATTTTGATTTTTTTTTTTTTTTTGAAGGATTTTGATTTTTAAAAAACATATTTAACAGGGATAAAATTCGTAGGCGGTAACTATGTTACCTTATTATTTCTCGCTTGTATGAAACCAAGTATAATTAGTCTCAACCAGTAAAGAAAAAATCGTGACTAATAATATTTCGTCAGCTAAACAGTTTCGTCAAACTTGATTTTTAGCACTGCCCGAGAAGGATGATCTTCCTGAAAATTAGTAAACCACCACAATGGAATTATGTGATACAACAGTAAACAAGTTAAATATTTATGTAACCATTTGTAACATGTAGTTTGTAGGTATAGCATGTAAGTGTATTGTGTGTTCTATTTAGGACGCCATGACCTATGTTCTAAGTAGGGCGCCATGATCTAAATCCCGTACTAAGGTCTGGCCTGATTCAAATTTTGCTGATACTCTCAGTTCATAAGAGCACGCCGGCTCTCTAGCCAGTTGGTAACATCGTGGGGACGAGTGAGGGTGGAGGTTAAACAGCTGTGCTTAATACGTTATCAGAAAACCACTCACGGACTTGAATTCACCTACAACTGACGTCAAGGGGGTTTAACATTTAGTGAACTCCCTATATCCTAGAGCACCATAAAACATAAGCCACGATTATCTCACGCATATATGATAACGTGTATCATCACAAAATGTAAATACATGTAGCATAGTGATGTATTTCACCAGTCCCACATCCCTGCCCTTCTCCTACCATCCCCGGTGTCCCTTTTCCCCCCAGCGTGTATGTTGAGGTGTCATAAACTAGTTCATGAAATGATGCAATAAATTAGTCTGTGCCTAATATTACTTAGGATAAAATTATTTTAAACCGTTTCTAACTTTAACATCAGGCCGCTTTTTAATAATGTAGTCAAGTTCACACAAAGCATGACACCCGGCAGCACTAGATGCCAGTTGTTCAGATCATACATCACACCTTCGCGTGTTGTAATACACTTCAGGAATGGATATTCTAAAGGTACAATTATCATTAAACTATCTGAAGCCTAGTATACGTTTTTATCGAAACTTTATAAACGCAATCATTCTGGGACCAATAGCTGACTTTCTGAACTTGATCTACACTGATATCTTCTGAGGAAGTGTTTTGGTCATGCTCTGAGGCCCAAGAATAACGTCAATATATTCGTTATTAGTGACTGGATTTAAATGAAACTCTTTACTAACAAACTTCAGTTTGACAATCAAATGTTGCATCTCAGAAATTCCATGACACTTGAGCTACCACCAGTGCTGTAAATGAAGTGCTTCTCTCCCACCAGTGTGTTGCTGAGTGGCCATTAGTTGACTCAGTTCACTGATCCATACATCAAGCCGTACTCAATTACTGATTGTATATTTTAAATTCTCATGATATTACTCAAGCTTCTTTCCTGGTTCTGGGGCCAGCACAAGAAAAACAGATTAAAAACAACACTCTCACTCCTTATTAACAGAGAGAAATAATCATTTAGGGGAAAAACAACTAAGCCGGTGGTTAAGTTGCACCGAAATTGCGCTGGTTTGGAATACAAGGGTTAAATTATCATTAAACGATGAAGGAAATCGCCATCAAAATATGCTGTTACTGCAAATATATTGTAATGAAATGAAGAAACTCAGTACCACATGCACTTTAACCGGTTCAGTAATAACGAAAAATTTGAAATTATTGTGTGGTTTCAAAGATTCACCGTGAATCACCCTGTTCAAAGACTCCATTAGTGAAATGTGGGTGGCAGTGTGCATGGAGTTTTGCAATACATTAGTCGGTATGCCCATGTGTGTGTGTGTGTGTGTGTGTGTGTGTGTGTGTGTGTGTGTGTGTGTGTGTGTGTGTGTGTGTGTGTCAGACAGCAGGCCAATTCATGCTTTGTAAAAGGAGTATATTGACCACACTTTTTCCTTCTGCCACAACTTCAACAGGAAAGACACCATTCCGAGCACAGCCACGTTAATGAGCTTAAAAAGTACGATACCTGTGCTGAATGGATGAACTGAGTGTTTGACTTACTGCGACGACGAAATTTTTCCTAATCTGAAAAAAAAAAAAAAAAAAAAAAATTGCGGTAATCAATATGAAATCCTAAAGTAAGACGCCACTGACAAATAATATTTAAGAATATATAATCAAGTTAAGGTAATGTTAAATAGTATTCCTCAAACGTAAAATGTACACCAGTATATACATAATGGTTTGGTCTGTATTTGGACTGCATAGTCAAGATCTAATGTTGTTGTAGCAGAACCAGGGTTACTTTTGACAAACAATGTTCTTTTCCTGTTGTTCACCATTCTCTTACTCGTATCGGTGGACTGTGTAAGATGTGGCACGTTTGTATAACCAGACCGCAGATTCACTCAATTATATCAGTGCCATCACCTGAAACCGTCCATCTCCAGCACCTTGTAATTTATTAACCAACTGAATCCGATGACGTATGTTTCATTTTGTTCTTACTATCGGTGTAAGTCTTTCTTGAACATAGAGAGACTATTTGAACTGGAGGGATTAGATATAGCCTATATCAATTACATCTCCACTATATTTCCTTTTAAAGTTCAGTGAAATCGACTAATGATATCGCAAATAAAGTTAAAAGTACATCGCCGGATTCTGTTTTTTTTTTTTTTTTATGCGAGGAAGAAGGAACCAAAGGCCATGAGCCCGCAATAAGAGTTCCCTCCAAGAGAAAAACAAAATACAAGAGAGAGCCAAATTTAAGATCCATTCATTTTGAGATGCCTGAACACACTGCGTTTGAAAGACTGGAGATTATAGGCAGCAGGAAATACAGACAGAGGGAGACAGTTCCAGAGTTGACCTGTTGCATAAATGAAGGACTGGGAGTAACGATTAACTCTTGCATTAGAGAGTTGGACAGAAAAGGGATGAGAGTTTGCTGCTAGACGGGTGCTACGCGACCGTCGTAGAGGTGGAGGAATGCATGCAGACAGTTCAGAGGAGCAGTGACCTTAAAGTAGCGATAGAAAAGAGATAAAGATGCAACAGTGTGGCGAAGAGACAGAGGTTGAAGGGAGTCAGTAAGAGGGGGAGAGTTAATGAGACGAAAAGCCTTTGACTCCACCCTATTAAGAAGAGCTGTATGTTTGGAGCCTCCCCACACATGAGAGTTGTACTCCACACAGGGGCGGATAAAACCTCTGTATAGAGTCAACAATTGTGCAGAGGTAAAGAAAGAATGGAGTCGGCTTAGCACACCCAATCTATTGGAAGCAGATTTTACAAGAGATGTAATATGATCGTTCCAAGATAAGTCCCGAGTAAATGAAACCCCAAGCATGTTCAAGGATGATGCAGGATTAAGCTGAATATTATTAAACATTAGTGGGTATACCTGTGAAAGATTTTGATGGGTTGATAGGTGTAAGAACTGAGTCTTAGATGCATTAACCCCCCTTAACTGCAGGGCATCACTTTCGTGACGCTTGGGAGCAGGGGATCATACCGCAAGGCGTCACTTTTATGTTTCTGTGTTATTTTGAATTCGCCCAGGCTTTCAAGTGGTGGCTTGTATCATCTATCAGTACTGCCAATGTCCAACACTAGTCAGGACTCCTAATCTCATCTGTCTCCCTTCCATTGTTGACAATTTAGCCATTTCTCCCCATTCCTGACTCCCCTCCTTACCTCCCCTCCATTACCCTCTTCTCTCGCCTGCCCAGCCGTGCTACGCTGAGTAAATCTTCCCCGGAATTTTCCACTGATTTCATCCATTGAAATAAGGCCTATGCCCTATTCTTATACCAAATAATATATACAAAAAGGGAGAAGCCTAAGTGATATATACATCCACCTGGAACTACCTAATTTATTATGTATTGTCTAGATTTCCTGCCAATCATTTCATTGCGTATATATTAGCAGTTTTCACCAAGCTGACATTGGCAGCATTGCACTCCCCCTAGGCAAGCCACCACACTGTATTCAGTTTACTGTCGTCTTTCAAGGTGAAACCACGTCGGATTCGCGCGTGTCCAATTCCGCCGCTTTTAAGCCCCATGCAAAGGGACCTGTGACCTCTACCCCCTACTAAACCTCGTGTGGAAAGGCGTAAAGGGCTAAGTGACTGCTGTTGAATGTGAACTGGCTAATTTGTCAATGAAAATGATAGACAGTGACTACTATCTTTCTGGTGAGTAAAACAGTGCAAGTGGAAATGTAAATAATGTGTAAACAGCAAGTGAAAGCAATGAATGTAAAATATAAGTGAACAGTGGAAAATAGTTTTATAAGTTACTGCAAGTGACAGTACATAACACAGTGTAAATAAAATAGAAATGTAAATAATGTAAATAAAATAGAGAATGTAAATAGAAATATAAATGAGTAGTAACATAAGAATACGAGTATATATACTAGGAGTAATGAAAGTGAAAGTTTCACTCAAGCAAGTATGAATATTATGAGTTATGAAAGTGAAAGTGACAGATTCTCTCTCAACGCTAGTATACAGGGCGAGAAAGTGAATGCTACGTATTTTACTGAAAAAGAAATTGAATGCCTACAGTGACAATAAATTACTATTACTGAAGGAAACTTATGGATAAAGTTTGTAGATATATATGTTATAATTATAGTAATAGAAATATAAAGTGTGAGTGTTTTTATGAATAATAAATGACAGAACACCAGCGGTGAACGATCGCAAGTGGGAAGGTCATACGCGCTCGTAATTTTCATTGATTTCACAGTTTTTTTTTTTTTTTTGAAGTATTGATTCCAAACTATTTGAGAATCATAGAATAGTGTTTCTAGTGATAATATCAGGCTGTGGTAATCATATTACGGGTTGTCGGGAAGTGTAAAGTGGATACTTCGTTACCCAACTTCAGAGGTCTCCACAAGTCCTACAGTACTCGACGAAGGCTCATCAAACATCCCAGGAGAAAGCTGAAGGTATGTGCCATAGGCATATGTAATTTTGATATTCTAGGACTAATTACTGATTTTTGGCAAATATTTTTAAGGAGTCTCTCGGAGCGTGAATATGCCCGCGAGACACTCAAGTCAAGCAAAAACAACCCCGCGGTTTAGGGGTTAAAAACAACAAGATTATTTTTATCACAGTCATAGATACTAGCCAAGTCAGACATTAGGTGTGCCATAGCCTCATCCCTTGTTTGTTGAAGTAACTGCAGAGATGGGCACTGCAGGAACCAAATGGAAAGGTGAAGGGTGGAGTCATCAGTGTATGAGTGGATAGGGTTAGATGTACAGCTTAGGTCATTGATGAATAAAAGGAAGAGAGTTGATGATATGACAGAGCCCTGAGGAACACCACTGTTGATAGATCTAGGAGAAGATGGCCGTCTACAACAGCAGCTATAGAACGACCAGAAAGGAAGCTAGAGATGAATGCACAGATAGAAGGATAGAAACCGTAAGAGGGCAGTTTGGAAATTAAAGATTTATGCCAGACTCGATCGAAAGCCTTTGAGATGTCAAGTGCAACGGTAAAGCTTTCGCCAAAGTCCCGAAAGGAGGATGACCAGGAGTCTGAAAGGTAGATGAGAAGATCACCAGTGGAGCGTCCCTGACGGAACCTGTACTGACAATCAGAAAGAAGGTTGTGATAGGAAAGATGCCTTAAAATTTTTCTATTGAGAATTGACTCGAAAACTCTTGAAATACAGGACGTTAAAGCAATTGGACTATAATAGGAGGGTTGGGAGTGGTCACCCTTCTTTGGGACTGGCTGAATGAGAGCAAACTTCCAGCAAGAAGGAAAGGTACAAGTTGACAGACAAAGGCGAAAGAGTTTGCCTAGGCAGGGTGTAAGCACAGAAGCACAGTTCTTGAGAACAACAGGAGGGACTCCATCAGGCTCATATGCCTTGTTAGTATTGAGGCCAGTGATGGCAGAAAATACATCAGCTGAAGAAATTTTAATGTCAGCCATGAGGAATCCAGAGGCGGGAAGTGATAGAGTAACAGCACCGGAATTGTCTAAGGTGGAATTGGAGGAGAAAGTCTGTGCGAAGAGATCTGCTTTATCAGTAGAAGAAATAGCTACAGAACCATCAGAGCAGAAAAGAAGAGGGAAGGATGATGAGGTAAAGTTGTTAGACAAGTTTTTGGCAAGGTGCCAGAAGGAGCGGGAAGAATTCGAGTTGGAGAGTTGAGAGCATTTAGTCTGGATGAAATTATTTTTAGCAGAGCGAAGAACATTCTGAGCATGATTCCGGGCAGAAACGTAAAGATGATGTGATTAAGGGATGGGTTGGCTCCGGTATCTTTTGTAGGCCATCTCCTTGTTGCGGACAGCATTAGAACAAGCGTGATTAAACGAAGGCTTTCTTGCTTTAGTCAAAGGATATGAGAAAGGAATGTATGCTTCCATGCCAGAGAGAATAACCTCCGTAATGTGCAAGGCATACTCAGATGGCTCCCAGCCATGGAAGCAATAATCATTCCCGGGAAAATCAAAGAAGTACTGCCTGAGGGCCTCCCAATCCGCGGCTCCAAAATGCCACAGGCGACGTTTCCCTGGAGGGTCCACAGGCCGTACCAGAGTGATAGGACAGGTTAAGGTGATAAGGTTGTGATCGGAGGAGCCCAATGGAGAGAAAAGATTAACAGTGTAAGCAGAAGGATTAGTTGTATGGAAGAGGTCAAGTATGTTGGAGCTCTCTCCAATGCAGTCTGGGATACGGGTAGGGTGCTGTACAAGCTGCTCTATGTCATTATGGATAGTATAGATGTAGGCTTGTTCACCAGGTGGATCAGTGAAAGGAGAGGAGAGCCAAAGGTGGTGGTGAACATTGAAATCTCATAGAATGGAGATTTCAGAGAAAGGAGAAATGGATAGGATGTATTCCATTGTAGAAGTAAGATAGTCGAAGAATTTTTGATAGTCAGTAGAATTAGGGGATAAGTAAACAGCACAGATATATTTAGTCAAAGAATGACAGGAAAGCCGAAGCCAGAATGTAGAGAATTCAGAAGAATCGAGTTCAGGAACACGAGAGCAAGAGAAGTCGTTGCGTATATATACACAACAGCCACCTTTGGCTTTGAAATTAGTATAGAGAAAGTAGGAGGATACAGAAAAGGGTTTGCTGTCAGTTGCCTCAGACAGCTGAGTCTCAGTTAGGAAATGAAGGTGAGGTTTAGAGGAGGAGAGGTGGTGCTCAACAGAGCGAAAGTTAGAGGAAAAGCCGTGAATGTTGCAGAAATGAAGAAGAAGAGAATCAGACAGTGGTTCCAGGCACCTCGAGTCATCACCGGGAGAGGGGCGGAAGGTGGGGGCATTTATGGTTCCCCCCCCCCTGGGGACGCAGAGGCTGGGTGATAAGACGCCATGATTTTTTTTTGAATTTTGGAAAAGGAAGTGTGGTGTGTACTGTGCATGAAGTTTGGCGTAGATAGTTAGAGATATTTGTGCTGGAGAGCATGCTGGCCTACTCTCTGTGTAACTGAGACACTGAAAAAGCTCAGCAAAGGGGGATGGTCAGGAACTAGTCCTAAGGGTTGATGAAACGGGAGCTCCAGCACTCCTTATCATCAGCTTTCCATCCAGTCCCATAATACTAATTCTTGGGCGTTAATAGGCCTAGTGGTAAGCAACCATCATGCCCAGCTTTATTTTTATTTTATTTTTACAAGACTCATGGCACCAACCTGAGGGTAGTCAACTTTAATCCATAGCATTTTTTAATTTTACTGTAGATGACTTTGGGCATAAACCAAATATTCTTCCCCCTGAGTCGCAGCAACCCTCCTTCGAGCCACATCTTTTACAAGTCACCATTCAGTGCCAATAACCGTTGTCTGTATATGCTCGGTCTGTCTCATTCAGAACTCGTGTGACTTTATTTACCGGGATGTTTTTACCGTACGTTGTTGATCCGTAATACCAATATAGTCTACAGCTGAGAGTTTCAAGTAACTTATCTGTTTCCGTCCGCAGACTGAGATCGGTCTAGCGTCTTTTCAGACATACAGTACTAATTACTACTACTTGACCATCACCTTCCCCAGGAAGAGGCCAGTCTACTTCCTTAGAATCAGTTTATGCAATAGAAAAACCTCAAATCAACTCCTGAAGTTTTGAACCGCTGCACGTAAAGCACGGCATTCAGCGTTCACTTCATTGTAAAAATATATTGACTGAGCGCTGATGAATTTAGTTTAGGCAGCACCTGCCTAAACCCCAGAATCTAAATCTTGAACTCTGTAATGAAACATCTTGTCATGAGGCAAATCTGACCAATGGGCATATTAAGGGAGATTAGTGAAGTGGCTCACATTATCATTCATTGTTTAGCATCATTTTCTATTTAGGTGACTTCCTATATAACAGAAATATATAAATTTTCTGAAGGGAACTGTTGTTGAAAATTGTTCTGACTTAAATATTTGCGGAAAACTAAGTATGATATTCTATTTCTTTATTTCGAAATTCCTATAACTTCCCCAGATGATACTATTTTTTACTTAGGTATTACTGATACGTAGCATCATATATCTTTGTGACTTCCAGTTTAACCTACCTAATGCTGATTTTACTTTTTCCGTGGTGTAATTATTGGATGTGTGGTTGCCAGAATTGCTTAAATGATAATGGTATTATTGTAACTGTGCCAGAAAAATATCGCCTGCAAGTTATGAAAACCAAAAAGGCAATATTTTGTACACAGTACTAACATATAGTGCCATCAAATGTTGGGCAAAGTTCCAGTCCAACCGTTTGATTAGGGTGATGCAGTCTTACCTGGGCATCAATTCAATGAAGGTTAGTGGTAAACTGGATAAACTTATTGACATACGCTGGTAACTCATTCGTCTACACTGAGAGCAAATACAAAGAATGTTTCTTCTCTTTCGGACCAAAAACATAATTAGGCACAGATCTTTTTTTTTTGGAAGAAATAATATTGTACAAAATTTTACAGCTACAAGATAAGATTCCTTATGACGTGCACAACTGTAATCGTGATATTTCGTGTCTTGACAACAACCAGACTTCTGCCACTATGCGTTCGCATTCCTCTCTCTATGATTTTTCATGAGGAGTCACAGTGTGGACGACTCAGATACAGACAGGAAAAAGAAATACACATCTCAGGACAGAGATATAATATCAAAGTGAAACTCAGGAGCAAGAATAAACTGAACATGACTCTCCCGCTTGCACTGTCTTGCCACCAAACCTTTTTCAGAAACTCCAGGAACTGATGGAGTGTGTGGTGAAATGCTGAAGCATGGGGGAGAGATAGTAGTGGAATGGATATGGAGGATGTGCAGATTGGCCTGGGAGGAAGGTAGAGGCCCAGAGGATTGGAAGTCAGGTATAATTATTCCCCAGTGTGATGGAAAGGGGGTAAAAGAAGTGTGTGGTAATCATAGAAGCATTTGCCTTCAGAGCATAATAGGAAAAGTATATGGTAGGATACTTATTGACAGAGTTAGGGAAAAAACAGACAAAATCGTCGAAGTACAAAGAGGTTTTAGGAAGGGAAGAGGTTGTTTAAATTAAATGTTCATCATTAGGTCTTTAGTGGACAAGCTCCTAGAGAAGGGAAAAAAGTTGAATGCAGCCTTCATGGATTTGAAGAAAGCATATGACAGAGTGGATAGACAAGGAATGTGGAAAATATCAAGAATATTTGGTGTAAATGGGAAGTTGTTGAAAGTCGCGAAGAGTATGTATGAGGGAGCTAAGGCTGCAATGCGTGTTGAAACTTGATATGATCTGAGTGAATTTTTCTGTCTGAAAGTTGGATTGAAACTGGGATGTGTCACGTCTCCGTGGTAGGCAATCTGCATATGGATGGGGTTATTAACAATACCCAGCCGATTCAAGTGCTTGGTTATAACTTTCCTAAAAACTAATACTCTCCCAGCAAAAGAATGTAGCAAATATGAAGCAAAGAAAAAAAACGGTTTTATGTATTTATTTAATTATTTGTACGAAACATTCAATATGTTGCTCAGTTTTGCTCCTTGATATATATAGTGTTATTGATGAGGTAGATGCAATGCAAAAAAGGAGTCATTTTTAATGCCATGTCTCGGAAACAAACCCATTAAAAAGTATGTTATTTTTTTTCCCTTAACGAGTACCGTTCCAGAGAGATCACTTACTGATGTAGGAAATATTTTTAATACCATCTCTCAGAAGCAAACCTATGATAAAGTATGTTGTTTTCTTCCTTAGCGAGTACCCTTGCAGAGAGATCAGTGACCGAAGTAGAAAATATTTTAAACTCCCTTATAATACAGAAAAGGATATCTCTTTACACTGAGAGCAGTTTTTTTTCCAAAGCATGTGATGAAAATATGCTAAACGTGCCGTCGAGTTGGTATCAGTTCTGTTATGGTACTTATCTTTTCACCAGTAATATGATAAACGGGGCAATTTACCACAGTCTGGTACAATGTTTGACCATGAACTCAATCCAAAAAACTTTAAATGGTTGCTTGTCAGTGTGTGGCATATTTTACCTTGTTTTGGTGAAATGAGAGAGGAATCGTTTAGAACCTGACAGGCATGCTTGTGAACAGGGTGATATCAAGTTCCCCGAAATCAAAACTTACATTTGAGCAGTAGTTTTTTTTTTTTTTTCCTTACGTGGAAGCGTGACATATGTTCTTGCAATGACCGTACTGGAATGGCGATATAATCTATGCGAAAGACTAAATGGTCGTAAATATTATCTTTCAATAGAAAGAAAAGATGACATGCCAGTGGCACAACGAATTTATGATAGCAATATGGTGTTGAAAAGTCGCATGGTTGTTTTTAAGGTACATGAGAGACATGGCAATACCTTAATCAATCAATCAATCATTTCCTGTGGCACCCTCGGGGATGCATAGGGCCTCGATGAACTCACACCACCACATCCTATCTTGTGCTAACTCCTCAAGATCTCCCCAACACTCATCTCCAGCTTCCCGTCTCATTGTCCTCACCCACGTCTCTTTTGGCCTTCCTCTACCTCTCCTACCAAGTGCCACCCACCCTGGTGTACCTCGTACTATTCCCTGTCTCCTATACACATGTCCTAGCCACTTCCATCGTGAGAATCTAACATATTCATCGATCGGCTGCACTCCCGTTATTTCTCTCATTCTACTATTTGGTATCCTTTCCCACCACTTAACTCCTAATATTCTTCTAAGTGCTTTATTTTCAAACACCAAGAATTTATTTTCCATAGTCACTGTGCTGTACCAAGACTCGTGTCCATAAATTAAGATACTCCTAACCATTACCTTATAAAGTTTGATTTTTGTATGCACAGAGAAATTGTTATTATTCCAAATATTTTTAAGCATTCCCATTGCCTGATTAGCCTTCTTTAACCTTTCCTCGAATTCAAAGTTCAAAGAACCATCCTTGGCTAAGTAAGTACCTAAATATTTAAACCTATCAACTTGCTTTACAACCATACCTCCAATTACACATTCCTGTGCATTTTCCATATTCATATTGATTATTTCAGTTTTTCCACAATTAATAACCAAACCCACCTTGCGACCTTCACTCACCAAACAGTCCAACACTCTCTGCATCTCTTCTGGCCCATCACAAATCAAAACTATATCATCTGCATAATCTAAATCCAAAAGTTTCCTGTTCTCTCCCCAAAGTATACCTGCACCGGTTTCTGTTCCAACGCGTTTCATAATGTAATCAATGACCAATATAAATAGTAAAGGCGATAGAACACCACCTTGAATTACTCCGGACTTGACTTCAAACGAATCACTCAGACAACCATCAACCATCACTTTACAAAATGTGTCCTCATGCATGTTCATAATGACCCTCACAAACTCCTCTGGTATTCCATAATGTCTCATGATCTTCCCCATAGTCTCTCTCGAAACACTATCAAAAGCCTTTTCAAAATCAACAAAACAAAGACTTAACGGTACTCTCATTTCATTAACTTGCTGCATCAAATGCCTAACTATAAAGATCTGATCATTGCAACCACGTCCCTTTCTAAAACCAGCCTGTTCATCCCTCAGAATACCCTCAACCACCGGCTCCAACCTATTTAACAACACTTTACTGAAAACTTTCAAAGCTATCGGTGACAAAGAGATTCCCCTCCAATTACCACATTCACTCAGGTCTCCCTTCTTCGGAACTTTAACAATTACACCATTCTTCCAAACTGATGGTAGTAACCCCGTCACCCATATCTTATTGAATAGCTTGGTCAAGATCATTATTAATCTATCCCCCTCCACTTTAAACATTTCCGGAAATAAACCATCCTCCCCTGGTGCCTTATTATTCTTTAACTGTTTTACTGCTTTCTCCACTTCTGCAAGCCTCAACTCTCCTGTTTCTATATTTAAATCTTCCTGAGCAGACGGTATATCCTCTTCTGGTGGTATTGGTCTATTGAGAACTGTCTCAAAATGCTCTTTCCATCTATTTTTAATATCTCCATCTTTGGTCAATAAATTTCCTTCCCTGTCTCTAACTGGTATTTCCTTGCGTTTACCTGCATTACCACTCAGTTCTCTAATCGATTCATATGCTATTCTTTGACTCTGTCCATCATTTTTGTTTATTAAGATTTCAGTCTCTGCAACCTTTTCATCCACACATCTTCTTTTATCTCTCCTAGCTAACCTTCTTACTTCTGAATTCAAACTCCAGTACACAGCTCTTGCTAATTCAATCTCTCGTTCATCAACGCATTGCATCTCACTCCTCAATTTAGCCTCACCTCTCTTTTTTATCATATCCCACGTTTCCTCTGATATCCATTTCTTTCTTCTGAATCTATGTCTCCTTCCAATCGTACATTCAGCAGTCTCATGCAAAACTTTGTTCACATCCTCCCACATCTCATCTACACTTCTCTCTCCCTCTTCCAACGTTTCCAACACCAAAAACCTATTTCTGCATTCTAATCTGAATGCCTCCTTTTCTTCTCCTTCCCTTCTAAGCTTAACAATATCGTATCTACCAACACCAGATTTTTCCTTCTTCTGATTTTTAAGTTTAAACCTTATTTTTGCAATGCTGAGTTGATGGTCACTACCAATATCCGCTCCCCGTTTAACATGAACATCTAGCAGAGAACTTCTATGCCTCCTACTGATAGCGATGTGATCAATCTGATTTTTATATTTTCCAGACGGCGACACCCAAGTTGTCTTGTGTATATTGCAATGCTGAAAGAGTGTGCCCCCGATGACTAAGTCATTTGCTAGACAGAAGCTTCCAAACCTCACTCCGTTTTCACTCATCCTACTACCAACTCCCATCTTACCCATACATGCCTCAAATCCCTCATTTGAACAGCCCATTACTGCATTAAAGTCTCCAACGCAGATCAAAACATCATGTCTAGGTACCCTTCCTACTCCTTCTTGCAACTTTTCATAAAATGTGTCTTTCCTTTCATCGAGTGCATCATTAGTAGGTGCATAACACACAAACAGACTGATGTTGCCATGATTTGATTTAAACCGTGCGTATAACAATCGCTCATCTATAGGATCCCACTCACATAAAGCCTTATTTGCCTTACAACCCAGCAACAATCCTACTCCCTGATAATGCATTCCATCCTGTCGGCCAGATATCAATAAACGTATACCATCCTCCAAATCCAACTTATCGACTCCAGTTAATCTAGTTTCTGTCAGAGCACAAATATCAAGTCCATAATTTTGAAAAACCTTCACTAACTCATCGATTTTACCGTCATGATTTAGCGTTCTCACATTCCAGTTACCAATTTTAATTGTATTTTTTGCATTGACAAAGGAATTAGATTGTAATTGAGGCAACCGTGAGATTCTTAGCACCCCCTGCCCATTTAAGGGCTGCACGGGACTGGGGGCCATTATTGTTCTTTCAGTGTCCATCAAGGTTTCTTTGGCTAACTTCCTGAACACCTCGCCATTGTGTTGCAGTCGCAGTAGGCAGCTAACTTGCCTGATTGCCCACACCCGAAAGACCCAGCTACGCTGTAGCCAGTCACGTGCCGGCATGCTTCCCAGCCATTTCACTCTCAAGGAGTTCCTCTGCCTGAGAAAGCAACCATCCCCCTGCTCCCGAGGGCTTTTGATCTGTGTAGGTAGAGGGCGATCACTCCCTCACTAGTCATATACAGTGTATATACAGTGTATAGGCTACACTCACATTGATAGTCATGCAAATTGCACTAATACAGTAAGAGATCAGAAGTGTCCACTAGTGTTATAGTTTCAGGACAGTGTTGAATGATGTAAGTACCCTTAGTATCATTACCATCATAACCTAATACCTTCTACAGAATGGTCAATCAAGAATAGGAACAGGACCACATAAAAATAGGAAATCTGTTAAGAGGGGAGGGGCCGTGAAATGTACAACACATCCACTGACTCATCATTAATGCCTTCAAATGTTCCATTCTGCAACAGAGGTAAATGATTCATGTTTTTTAGTGACTGTGCTTTGTAACGACTGTGGGAAACGCATAACGACATTTCCTGCCAAGGAAAACAGAAGGTGCGTTCCTTTTCGTGTGCGTCCTTATACCATCCATTGCCATCCCTCAACGATTAATTTGCTTCCTCAAGAATCTAATTACGGAAATCAGCCATTTTACTGGCTTTCCACGCCTTCGCCTACTCCCATATTTACCTACTTTAGCCCTTTTCACTTCCAACCCTTCATGACTTTATCATTCAGGAACATTCTCATATCCTTGGAAAGTAGACTTCCCGATTCTTCGTGTCTCTCGAATCTAACTCGAGCAGTATGGCACAATATCTCCTCCACCCCTCCATGAACCTTCCATGACGTTACAGTAACTATGAACAGAGTTCGGTCACTGTTACATTACTTCATGGCTATGATAGGTTCGTCAGGTTGGATGTCGGTGGCATATCGTCTTTCGTTTTAGTTATCTCAGGACGTAGTACTAAATCCACATACCTCCCAGTATTAGATAAGCCCGTCAGACCCAACCTAACCGTGGTAATCTAACCGTGAAGCGATGCATCTGTGACCCAACCCTATTAACAGCGTTATTAGCCGACAAGCCAGTTATATCCTCACACAATGGAAGGCTCGCGGAGAGGCGGCGTTGATATTCTGCCATACCTTTAAAATCTAACACTAACATTGAACGGCGAAATATTTTTTATTTTAAATGAAAAAAAAAAAAAAAACAACGAGTTTTTTTATTCGATTTTAGTAAAAATCTGCTTTAAAGAACAAACAGCGTGAACTGTCACAGTTTCGAGGGAAAATACTAGATGCAGAGAAGGGATCTAGGATTTCTCCAACGTTTCTCCTGTGACGGCATCTTCAGAAATAACAGTGAATACAATGAACATTTTACATAGCCTACGGCCTACACTGAGGGAATGACAACATTGTTTACCTCATGAATGGGCTGAATAAATACTCTTGGGCTAAATAAATAAGCCTGTTGTTAGTATGTGTGTTCAGGAAAAATCCTGTCTTGGTCAGAATTGTTACTAATTACATTAACTGCATCCCCTAATCACCAACGCCCATTTATATTGTTTTATGGTCTGGTGGACTTCTCTTCCCTCTAATTTACGAGTATTTAGTGATTATTGCCACAGTTATGCTTAACATTACCGTGGCATTGCTAGAATATTTTTGTCATTTGTGTTCAAGGATTCTTTTGCCTAAACCCCCAAATGACTCGTCAGTAGAGCCTTTCACACAATTCATGCAAGGAACACTGTATATCCCAGTCCTGCCTTCATATTGTTGATTACGAGTCTTCCTCATTAAAGCCCAACGGCAACCATCCTTCGTCTCAAAAACTGTGTTCTTTTTCCCTGCGTATACTGAGAAACATTACCAGCAACTGTTGTACTGGGGAACACTATCCGCTTACTTAGCCTAACTCTTCTTTCTACCCGTTGGGGAATATATACAGATTTATTTCTGTTTGATTTTCAGCAACATCCAGAATCTTGCTCTCCTTTTATAGCGCCGTCAAAACCAATGTATACGACTCTGGGCAGTGTAGGTGGAGATCGAGGATCCTTGTTTTCGTAAATATATTGCTATAGTAGATGACTATTTTGATGCATCTTGTTGTTTTTCTTGTTAATTAGCAACCCCGAACTGTCTAACCGAATAGACCCATCAACCTCAGGCAAACAAACACCCTTGCAGGGCCGTTCCATGCAGAGAATGGATTTTCCCTGGCGGAAGACAATGCCTCATCAAATTGAGGACTGGCGAAAAGGGAAGAGGTTTGGTACAGTCGGCCAAAAAAAGTAATGGTCACCTTACTGCATGTATTATTCGGAAACACGGGCGGAGCATTGTGATATATGGGGCACCCTGTAATTGTTGGTGCAAATACAGTCCTTGGTAATTATTATGATTTGAAATCACATAAACTGTCACATACTGGATAATTTTTTTTTTGACAATATGTTAATAGATTCACGTACGTCTTAAAATTTGCTCATTTTCACAACCATGAGATCCCCAGGTATGTAATAGCTTTTTGGCTGACTATACCTGGATAGATGCCGCGTTTGCATCACCACCCAGTCAACATGCTGGGCTCCACATCGCCCGTTTATTTGGTTATAAGTTTACCACCCGGCGTTATAAATGGTTTCCTAGGTTACAGGAAACCATTAGACTTGTCACTCAATGTAAAGTCCCCGGAAGTTGAAAGAATGGTGATAAAAAATGACAGGAATGATGAGTGACATAGAATTAGAATGATAGGAGCACAGTGGGGTACAAAGCAAAACAAACAGAGATCTACTGGTCCGTCCTAGTCTGTTTGTTACAAGATAGGTTATAACTTGCGTAACCGTCCTATGTGTCAAAGACAGGAATAGAAAAGCAAAAAGGCTTCCCCCACCCATCAAACCCTACAGCCGAAGCTGGCAAAAACTGATGAGAAGGAACACCATGCAGCACAGAAAAGCTGTCATGGAAATTTCATAGCATAGGATTAAGGGATATCATATTCTATACGATTTAACCTGCAAGGGAAACACATGCAGATAACTTAAGGAACATGTTATTGTTCTTTGGTCACTGGTATGCCCTCCAGGTTTTGAGCTGCATGAAAGTTTAATTCATAGATGTTTCATTCAGAACTGAACAAGCTTAGCTGGGGATTAGGAGACAAATACATGTCCGATTTTTAAAAAGTTTTTATTGTATCATAGTTAACCACATAAAGAGGCAACATATTCTTTATGTTTAGAACTCTCCTGAAGAAGAAGTGCTTAGCTTTGTGTGTGCAGAAACGCTTGCCAACGATTTATGTCCATTGCCTCCAGTATAATTCGACCGATATACTGGGAAGTACTTTTCGACAGCCATAATTACACGTCTTTTGACGATCATGTGTACTTGGTTAAAATCTCTTTGTAATCTGCGCATAGTAATGGCAAACAATCGCAGCTCGTCCAATCGTGTCTTACATGGTTTATTTCTCAATCTTGATATCATTTTCGTCACCACTCACTATACTCCCTCGTTATTTCAAAAAAAAAAATTTATAATAAGGTGACAAAACTGGACGCAGTACACGAACTGTGGGGGTATGAAGGAATTATACAGGGTGAGGACGATATTTTCCGATTTATATTCGAATGCACTACCCACGAATCCAGTCAAGGTATTGGCAAATTTAACAGCCTCCGTGCACTGTTACCTTGGTAACAAATCATTTGCTATTACAGCTCCTGTCTTTTTCATGCTTTGCATCATCAAGTTGAACGTCACTCAAGCTATAACTGGCTCATACGTTTTTGCTGCCAGTGCTTAGCACCTCACATTCATTAATAATGAAGTCCATTTACCATCTGTGGATTCATCTATACAGCTGATCAAGATAATTTCTGAATTGCCTGCCTCTGCAATGCAGTGGCTGCTCTGTTACTTATATTAGTATCATGGGCATATTTAAAAGTCTTAGAAAATAATCGTTTATGAATCATATCTATATCTGTATCGATATATATACGTCACTATCTATACCAATATCTGTATCTGTCTATGTATCATTCTGTATATCTATCTATCTACCCATCTATATTTCTGTATATATATATATATATATATATATATATATATATATATATATATATATATATATATATATATATATATATATATATATATAATATATATATCATCTCAATCAGCCGTTTGTGTGACCAGTCCTGGACCGGCCTATCCCGACCGAAGTGGGGACTATACAGCCAATGTGTCTCTACCAAGTTTTTATTTTTATTTTTATTTTTTTAATCCGAGAAAGAAGGAACCAAAGGCCATGAGCCCGCAATAAGAGTTCCCTCCAAGAGAAAAACAAAATACAAGAGAGAGCCAAATTCAAGATCCATTCATTTCGAGATGGCTGGACACACTGCGTTTGAAAGACTAGAGATCATAGGCACCAGGAAATACAGACAGAGTGAGACAGTTCTAGAGTTGACCTGTTGCATAAATGAAGGACTGGGAGTAGCGGTTAACTCTGGCATTAGAGAGTTCGACAGAAAAGGGATGAGAGTTTGCTGCTAGACGGGTGAAACGCGCCCGTCGTAGATGTGGAGGAATGCATGCAGACAGTTCAGAGGAGCAGTGACCATTAAAGTAGCGATAGAAAAGAGCTAAAGATGCAACAGTGCGGCGAAGCGACAGAGGTTGAATGGAGTCAGTAAGAGGAGGAGAGTTAATGAGACGAAAAGCCTTTGACTCCACCCTATTGAGAAGAGCTGTGTGTGGGGAGCCTCCCCACACATGAGAGTTGTACTCCACACAGGGGCAGATAAAACCTCTGTATAGAGTCAACAATTGTGCAGAGGTAAAGAAAGAATGGAGTCGGCTTAGCACACCCAATCTCTTGGAAGCAGATTTTACAAGAGATGTAATATGATCTTTCCAAGATAAGTCCCGAGTAAATGAAACCCCAAGCATGTTCAAGGATGATGCAGGATTAAGCTGAATATTATTAAACATTAGTAGGTATACCTGTGGATGATCTTGACGGGTTGATAGGTGTAAGAACTGAGTCTTTGATGCATTAAAAACAACCATATTATTTTTACCCCAGTCAGAGATACGAGCCAAGTCAGACATTAGGTGTACCATAGCCTCATCCCTTGTTTGTTAAAGTAACTGCTGGGATGGGCGTTGCGGGAACCGAATGGAAAGGTGAAGGGTGGATTCATCAGCGTATGAGTGGATAGGGTTAGATGTACAGCTTAGAAGGTCATTGATGAATAGAAGGAAGAGAGTTGGTGATAGGAGAGAGCCCTGAGGAACACCACTGTTGATAGATCTAGGAGAAGAACGATGGCCGTCTACAACAGCGGCTATAGAACGACCAGAAAAGAAGCTAGAGATGAAGGCACAAATAGAGGGATAGAAACCGAAAGAGGGCAGTTTGGAAATTAAAGATTTAAGCCAGACTCGATCGAAAGTCTTTGAGATGTCAAGTGCAATGGCAAAGCTTTCTCCAAAGTCCCGAAAGGAGGATGACCAGGAGTCTGAAAGGTAGGTGAGAAGATCACCAGTGGAGTGTCCCTGATGGAACCCGTACTGACGATCAGAAAGAGGGTTGTGATAGGAAAGATGCCTTAAAATTTTTCTATTGAGAATTGACTCGAAAACTTTTGAAATACAGGACATTAAAGCAATTGGACGATAGTTGGAGGGTTGGGAGTGGTCACCCTTCTTTGGGACTGGCTGAATGAGAGCAAACTTCCAGCAAGAAGGAAAGGTACAAGTTGACAGACAAAGGCGAAAGAGTTTACCTAGGCAGGGTGTAAGCATAGAAGAAACAGTTCTTGAGAACAACAGGAGGGACTCCATCAGGCCTATATGCCTTGTTAGTATTGAGGCCAGTGATGGCAGAAAATACATCACCTGAAGAAATTTTAATGTCAGTCATGAGGAAGTCAGAGGCGGGAAGTGATGGAGGAACAGCACCAGAATCGTCTAAGGTAGAATTGGAGGAGAAAGTCTGTGCGAAGAGATCTGCTTTATCAGTAGAAGAAATAGCTACAGAACCATCAGAGTAGAAAAGAGGAGGGAAGGATGATGAGGTAAAGTTGTTAGAAAGATTTTTAGCAAGGTGCCAGAAGGAGCGGGAAGAATTCGAGTTGGAGAGTTGAGAGCATTTAGTACGGATGAAATTATTTTTAGCAGAGAGAAGAACAGACTTAGCACGATTCCAGGCAGAAACGTAAAGATGATGTGATTCAGGGGTTGGTTGGCTCCGGTACCTTTTGTAGGCCTTCTCCTTGTTGTGGACAGCATTAGAACAAGCGTGATTAAACCAAGGTTTTCTTGCATTAGTCAATGGATATGAGAAAGGAATGTATGCTTCCATGCCCGAAAGAATAACCTCCGTAATGCGCAAGGCACACTCAGATGGCTCCCGGCCATGGAAGCAATAATCATTCCAAGGAAAATCAAAGAAGTACTGCCTGAAGGCCTCCCAATCCGCGGCTCCAAAATGCCACAGATGACGTTTCCCTGGAGGGTCCACAGGCCGTACCAGAGTGATAGGACAGGTTAAGGTCATAAGGTTGTGATCGGAGGAGCCCAACAGAGAGAAAAGATTAACAGTGTAAGCAGAAGGATTAGTTGTAAGGAAGAGGTCAAGTACTGTATGTTGGAGCTCTCTCCAAGACGGTCTGGGATACGGGTAGGGTGCTGTACAAGCTGCTCTAGGTCATTAAGGATAGAAAAGATGGAAGCTTGTTCACCAGGTGGATCAGTGAAAGGAGAGGAGAGCCAAAGGTGGTGGTGAACATTGAAATCTCCTAGAACGGAGATTTCAGAGAAAGGAGAAATGGATAGAATGTGTTCCATCGTAGAAGTAAGATGGTCAAAGAATTTTTGATAGTAGAATTAGGGGATAAGTAAACAGCACAGATATATTTAGTCAGAGAATGACAGGAAAGCCGAAGCCAGAGTGTAGAGAATTCAGAAGAATCGAGTTCAGGAACACGAGAGCAAGATAGTCGTTGCGTATATATACACAACAGCCAGGTATGGCAGTGGATGTTGGAGCGGCCCTAATGAGAGAGGGCAGTGTTTGGAAGCTTCCTGTACAGTTGTTTGCAGATGATACCGTATTGATGAATGAAGACAACGGAGAATTGCAAGGCTTGGTGAATGAGTCTGGAGGAGTGTGTTAGATGCGGAATCTAAAGGTGAATGTAGGGGAGAGTAAAGCAATGGTCTTTGAGAGAAATTAAGTCACTGAATGTACTGTGAGGCTGGATGATGAGGAAATGGAAAGTTTGAGTGCATTTAATACTTGGGTAGTGAGATGAATAAGGGAGAAAGTTTGGAGGGTGAAGTGCTTGAAAGGGTACAACAAGGAAGGAAGGTTGCTGGTTCTTTGAAAGCAGTGATAAGAACTAGTGAAACGAACATGGAAGTAAAAAAGTCGCTACGTGATAATATTGTAATACCAACTCTGACATATGGAATTGAAGCTTGGATCTTGTTGGAAGGACACAAGTCAAGAGTGAGAGCAGTGGAAAAGAGTTATTTGAGGGGAGCAAGTGGAGTTACAAGGAGAGACAGACTGATAAATGAGGATGTGAAGGAGCGCCGTGGTGTGGTTGTGGATGTGATAAAAAGCGTTAGGAGAAATACACTGAGGTGGTTTGGCCATCTGGAGAGAATGGAGAGTGAGAGACTAACGAGGAGAGTGTATGTGAGTGAGATGGAGGAGGGGGGTGAGGAAGGGGAAGGCCAAGGATAAGATGGAGAGATGAAGTGGAGAGGTATATGAGATAGGGGAGCGTGAGCTGGAAGCTGGGCAGTGAAACGGCGGGGTACAGAGTGATGTGGAGGCGATTTGTTTGTGGTCATCCCATACGGGATTAAGGCGTTTGGCAATAGATTAGTAGTAAGACAATTTTGACAAGTTTTGTCGCATTTCCTTCACTTCCTTAAAAGAGATAATCTTATCATTGTATTATTATTATTATTATTATTATTATTATTATTATTATTACTATTATTATTATTATTATTATTATTATTATTATTATTATCATTTATCATTATATTGTATTATATAATATATTTTTTTTATTTATATATTTTGCTGCGAAATTGCCGAAGCTCTCTCGGGGTTTCCTTCGACATTGCAAAGCCGTTACACAAGCATTAAGGCTGCCTCGTTTAGATGGAAAGGGTAAATCGCCAAAACTACATCCGTATCGACTATAAAATATTCAGGAGTCCTGATCATTACACACGCCACTTCGTCCTTGTTCAGGAGAGGGCACAAATGTGAGAGCATTAGGCTGACCCCCAAGCTGCACTTAGTAATAAAAGAAATATATCAAGTACCGGTAGTTAAATTTCGTGCTTTGATGAACTCCTATAAGCTCAATATTAATCAGGGAATGCAGAATAACTGATTTATCTGTTTAGTTAAGTAAATCAGTTTCATCAAACTTTTATGATCAGACGAATACTTATAAGGTGTAGAAATCTTACGTACTCCCCAGGGATGCAAAACGACTTTTTACATTCTCTGTGAAATTCTCAATCCTTTTTGTGTTTACTCTCCCCTGGACAGAATTAGCCTAGACACCGGAGAAGCGCCATCAACCCTAGTGGTGTTGATGCTCGTAGTGGCAGTATGAGGTCCTCCATATACAGGGCCACTTCTTCATTTCTAAGAGCTGTATTATCGTTGGCCAAGGAGGCTCACTACCAAGTCTTTCTTACTAGTTTATTCATCACTCGGAAATAGCATGCATACAATAAAAAAAGAAGTTTACTGGCTAAAAGGACTAATACCATCCCATTTCTTTAATGTACATATAATGCTCCACACTTTGTTCTTCTCTCAGCTATGAACAGGTACAATTTTCAAGCTACGGCTCAATTACATTTTGGGCAGTGTGAGGGCTGTGATTATGCAGTTTGAAAAAAAAAATGTATGGCCATGAACAAAAGCGTATGTAACTTCTGGGTATCAACTAAACAATTTTGGGGAGATGAAGAGGAGCACATATCCCTGCTTTCAATTCCGACCTGGCAGGAAATTATCCAGAGTGTTTGAGATACTGGAATGGACTTTTGTATCACTATACTTACTTTGTCAGTTGGGTTAGGTTGTTGGCACTACAGGAATTGCACTTAATTACAGGAAGTGGTTTACACCTTATTCTCAGTCTCCAATGATAATATCCACAGTTTTGAAGATGAAGATTCGTATGTGTTTTGATATCGTCCCAAGATAGTCATTGGTAGCACTGAACCAAGATAAAAATGAGCGTAGTAGTATGTGTCGTTTGTCAGTGAGTGTTGCCATGGTGGAGTGAGTGGATAAGCATGACCAGACAATTATCTATAATTAAATTGTAAGATATATAATGTGCAAAACGGGTGTCTGAAGGTTTGTTTATATTATACTATTTATCTTCAAAAGCAAGTTTCCGGTGCTTCTGTGACTACACTTACTATCTTTAACTTGGCCAACTTAAGGAAGGTCAAGCTGAAGTGCTGGTAAAGTAAATCAAACAGTGAAAATCGTGACCACTCCTTAGACTTCTCGTGGGTGTGACCCCACTCCACCTTCAAGCTGCCTTGTTAATACTCTTCCCCCAAACTGACCTATAACCGATAAGCCAGTTTTGACAAGCACTCTCAGTTTACCAATACTGTATTAATATTCCAGATGACAAAAATGCACAGGGTGTTCAGGCAACCTTGTTAGATCTCCTTTTTAACGAGGCTGAAAACAATGATGATGTGTCTTAAGAAATTTAATATCCGGCGCTGTAAATCTCTCTCTCTCTCTCTCTCTCTCTCTCTCTCTCTCTCTCTCTCTCTCTCTCTCTCTCTCTCTCTGTTTAATAAGGTACAGTTTCCCTCTTTCGTTTTCATATACTCTACCAATTTTTGACGACAGACAGCTGAAAGTTGTATGGGCAGAGCTGAGAGCCAGAGACAGGTTTTGCCACTATGGTACGTCTGTCATTACCTCACACTTCTCCTACCCAAACACACACACACACACACACACACACACACAGTCGGTGTTCTGCAGGTGAGTTAGGGCTCTAAAACATATCTTAATCATCATATTTTTAGACATGGGACGATGAGTAGGGGCAGCTCCGTCATGTTGCTGACTGAGGTTGTACTGACGCGAGGTGCTTTACTCCTGTAGACTTAAAACGATGCTCGTTGTAATGGCCGTGGTGGTCCCACGCTTATCAAGTACTTATGTAGTTGTTTTATTGCTGGGATTCTGAACGGGGTTTTGTATACAAAAATTATAAATCAAATTTTGTAGGTACATTTAGTGCAGGTGGATATATAATTTTTATAATTAGTATTCATAACCCTGATATACCGAGCACAGTAAGATTGTCTTGGTAACACACATATACGGAATTACAAAACTCAGATACACTTAATACTGCCTAATCACTAACTAATAAATGGACGTCAGACACTCATATTCCACAACACTCACATGATGTTTGGTAGAGCATAATCAGAAATGCTTCACTGAGTTGTTGCTATGTAGTGTTACAGGTACTGCAACTGAAAGTCATGCCTTCCTTTCTTACTTGATTACCAAAATGCTTCTATAATCTTATATTTGTGTGGATTTCATATAAAAGAGGATGAGAGTGAGCCATGGAGTCAAGTATATAACTATCACTGTGTAACATTCTGTATATACTATATTTCTCTATAACGTCAGTGTAATTGAAATAATTTTTTCCTTGTTTCATCTCAGGTTTTCATCAGCTTTTGCAACCAATCTCATATTTTTAAACATCCATCATATTCACATAGACTACACAAATGTTAGTGACGATATAAGTGACACTCTAATTCATGAGACGCAAAACAACCCTCATCCTCCACCAGAGGTGCAAAGAGGCACACAGGTAAGAACACAATGAGAACCGAGCCGATAAGGATGTAAGGGAGCGCATCGTTTCACTTCGGCGATATCATGGTTTTTAATTTCCCGTGCAGGCAGCGTGAGAGGGGTACTACACTCCACGTCACCAGAATTAATTGTAATACCACAACCAAAAGTACGCCCACACTTCCCTGCCAGATGTGAAAGTTATTACGTGAAATTTATGGAATATCTGACAGCAATATGAAGCATACAAAAAAAAAGTATGATAAGGAACAAAACATTGCCTTATTCTGCCATTGAGCTACAGGAAATAGGCTGAAGAATGGAGGAAATTTGCGCCTAGTCAAAGTAAATGAACCATATTTACCTGGGAATTCCATAATGGTGTACTGGAGAGGCTTTCATTAATTCAATATCGATCCGTCAGATTCTGAATCTCCTGGTGATCGAGTAGACGGTGCTGTTGAATATTATTTCGCTGTGCAAGGACGACCTTAGAAGCTAGTTACGTACGATCTCAGGTATATTTTCATAAGTTCACACCCTGCCGGTTCCTGTTTACGGACTAGTATATGCATTACCTATAACGTGTGAATTCCGGAATTAAATTCAAAGGACGTTTTTTCAGTGGTGAAAATTTTTTAGTGAAGTAGAACATAATTTATTCCGATTACATTTCCTAGGTATTTCATATAACTGTTTTGGGAAATAAATGAAACAATACTTGTTTATACCAGCTTGATTTTCATAGCCATGGATGCATTACCTCAAAGCTCTTATCCTCCTTAAGTATTGTTCCACTAAGTCTAATCTAAAATCTAACCTCAGTTAATTTAACTTAACCTTTTAAGACTTTGCCTAAGTTCACTTATGGAATGTGTATAATCCCAAAATACTGCATAATATCCTAAAGTTAAACATTGAGGTCAGAATAAAAGAGCCTTGTTTCATAATCTCCACCCCCCACCCCCACCCCGGAAGAAAAAACACACACACACCAAAAGACCATCATATGAAGAACCTTCAAATTTCATATAATGAATTATTTTCATTCTTTGCTGGTAACACCATTTCATGATATACTGGATGTCAAGGTGTTGTTTAATCATCCATACAACGTAAATGTGATCAACTCCCATAGTTAGGTGTTTCTTCATTTACCACCCATGTGCAGATGTGGCTCAGTCGTATTGCTGAACAGGTTTGGGAGTATCTTTGTTTTGCTCACGCACACACTGTGCTTGAGCGCCAACAGTCTTCATGGCTGGCTCAAATCGTCCACGTTGATCTGGATGTGTAACATGACCAGGTGTTATCGAGGTCAAAGCTGTCATTATACTTTTTTTCCGATTCCAAAGATGGGTGCTTAAGCCTTGGCTGGACACAGGATCGATGCTGTCTGAAACACTACACACTGTCCAAGAATATAGATTCTCGCCATCTTCCAGAGCATCAGGAATCTAGATTGATCTGTGTCACTTCACAACTATGCTATCATCACTAACTTTTGAATGCAATTATGCTGCCTGCCATAATGTGCCGTTCCCCTAAACCCATCAAGCAGTCTCTATATGAAACTCACAGACACTTTTTCATAGCATTCATCACGACAAGAGTCTCCCTGAAACATGACTCTCCATACGCCTCCCCGTGTTCGCACTCAAGTAGTCTACTGTACTGTACAGCACTATGCCATTTTTACATGCTTCACCTCAATTTGAAGACACACACTCTCCCTTCCTCCCACTCTACTGAGAAATAATCTCAGTAATGTCATTGTTATCGGCACTGCATGTCTTACGCAAAGGTCAGTGCCACATTATGTCCCTCCCCTGACCGCCATCACCCTCTATCTTTTTTTTTCTTTCTTTACCTCTTTCCCCATAACGGAAAGTGTTGTTTAGCCACTGAATATTTGGGACGGAAGTTTGTAATTGGCTGTGTGGGAAACAACACCCCCACCCTTCCTCACACATGACCTATCTCCCTCCATCTCCCTCTTCTATCTCTATCCCCGTCATTTTTTTTTTTTTTTTTTTGGTCAGCTGTACTATGCTTCGAAACACTAATCTGCACTGCTGATTTGTAATGTACAAAAATAAACATCTATTCGTCAAGAGTTCTTCAGTAATGTTCAGACTTTCAGAAGGGTAAAATCTCCTGGTTACGGCTCGGCCTCTAAACCCACGCGCATTTCCTATGGACGTTCAGCTTTACGACGGTTTCACTGTGGGGATAAAAAGCTTTTTCCCGGATATTGTGGAATAGTTGAGGTATGACAATAACATATTTTTAATTATGGTGACTTTTGATCCCTGTGATAACTTATTATTGCGGGAGCCTTGTACTCATATATCAAAAGTTCTATGCCTCTGATACTGCAATTTTACCAAAACCAATGCATCCTCCCTCTGCGCTCCAAAAGATCCCTTCATAACAGAATGGTTAGAGGCAGAATAAACCTGCAAACCAGATGCCACGCACAGTCTGTAAACTGGGGCTTCCATTTGAAAGTGTATAGCAGGGATACTTAACCAAAGTGTCTGCTACATTCATTGAACCAGGCCTTCCTTCTCTATTTCATGCCATGGGGTTTATTCATATCTAAAAAATAATGAGTGCATTTCATACTTACTCTGTAAATATGCATGAATATATAACCAAGCGAATGAAATGTAAAAACCTTTAACCATATTTTGCTATAACTTAACCAATAATTATGTATTTTACGATGTACAAATATCTGACTCTAAAATTATACACCACACATGAAAACTGATATGTATTCGAGTTTATGTGATATATTTATGATGTTGATATGATGTTTCTTCTATTAGGACAAAAATTTGTCTATTCATTTCTTCTGCTGGTTACTTCTCGAGAAATTCTTGGTGTGGTTCTCCGACCATAGATGCTCTCTGGTTATGATGCGTTATGGACGAAAGTGACAATGTCCAAGATATGGAGTAACAAGCAATTTTTTTCCCCCAGACTGTATTTGGCCGAGCAACATCGACCCTTACAATGGTTTGCGATGATGCAGATAAACAGCTCACGTTTCGTAGCCGTCGTTCTTTTAGTTTCCAACTCCTCCAACCTAGTTCCAATAATATGATATC
Organism: Coenobita brevimanus; assembly: GCF_032717465.1. Classification (NCBI taxonomy): domain Eukaryota; kingdom Metazoa; phylum Arthropoda; class Malacostraca; order Decapoda; family Coenobitidae; genus Coenobita; species Coenobita brevimanus. The sequence goes on along the minus strand of NC_137023.1, from coordinate 31,317,415 downwards.
CATGATTATCAACATCGACAAGGAAAACTACCTCGAACTTTGTTAGGTTGACATACTAAATTCACTATAATCCACTACTTCTACCAGATTATTACTGTAAATGGGACTCTTTTCTCCAGCATGCATCGTCTTAGGGTAAGTCATCTATGGACAGGAAAACATCCTGACCCTCCCTCAGTGTAAGAATGTTAGCCTAACATCACTGAGAAGCTGATTTCCAAAGCAAATGATATTAAATCCATCTCCGCATCCTACTACTGTCTCTGTACTTCTTTCAGAGCCACTTGTTGTTGTATATACGGTGTATATATATATATATATATATATATATATATATATATATATATATATATATATATATATATATATATATATATGTAGATAGATGGATGGATATATATGTATATAGATAGATAGATAGATATAGATATATGTAGATATACAGATAGATATAGATAAAGAGAGAGAGAGAGAGAGAGAGAGAGAGAGAGAGAGAGAGAGAGAGAGAGAGAAAGAGGGGGGGGGCATAACTTGCTCTCTTGTCGATGCACTTGGTCTTCAAAATTCTCTACACTCTGGCTTCGGCTCTACTGTCGTTTTCTCACTAAATAAACCTCGGCTGTATACGTATCTCTAAATTCTACTGACCATACTACTTTCTTTGATTCTTTTACCGCTAAAGTGAATATGCCTTCTAACTCTCTCCTGTGAGATCTCTGTTTCAGGTAAATTTAATGTTCATCACACCTGAATCTTCACTATTCTCTGATCCACCAGGTGAACAAGTCTACATCTTTTCTGTCCTTAATTACTTAGAGTAGTTTGTTCAGCATGCAGCATCCCTGGCCACCTTGAAGATCGTCGAATCATACTGAACAATTCTCTAAAACTAATAATTATTCTGTTTACTCCATGATTCCTTTTCTCTCTTAGGTTGCTATGATCACAAACTATTTTCATTAACCTGTCCTTTTGTTCCAGTAAGACCTGAAACATTCTGGTGTTATGGATTGGGAGACCCTAAGGCAGTATTTAGATTTTCCCAGGAATTACAGTATATATGCCCCCATTGCCAAGAGCCATATGAGCGTGTTCAAGCATCACAGAGGTTAACCTTTTGGGAATGGAAGCATGTAGGTTTATTTCTTACTCTCTTCCTAATGTAAAAAAGGCCTAGGTTTAATCACACTTGTTCTAATGCTGTCCACCACAAGGAGGTGGTTTACAAAAGGTACCGTACCGGCACCAGCTAACCCCTGAATGTTGATCTTCTTGTTCTTCCGCATTTAATCATGCTAGGTCTATTTTTTTCCTTGCTAAAAACTATTACACTCGCTCCAAATAGCCTACTCTAAACTCTCCACCTCAAGTTCTTCGTGGTTCCTTCTGGCATCTTGCCAAAAACCTTTCAAATAACTTTACATTGTCCTCCATCCCTTCTCTTTTTTGTTTCGGTGGTCTCACGGTTGTTTCTTCTAAGTACGAAATTGAACTCTGCACAAAAGCCGCATTCTTGTGAGACTTCATGACCTTTCTCGGCCGGTGTTGGCCAGTCCTGTGGCTGCTCTGGCGAGACAGTTTTAAGCAAATGACACTAGTCGAGACAGGCCTAAAGCTGTTTGCCCCAGAGCCCAGATCTTTAACCCAGTCTTGCACAGGTAGGATTGGGCAACAAGAACACCCACGAGCGTCCCGCACCCGGGGATAAAAACTGCTGATACGGCAATGATCGCGAACGTAAGTAATAGCAAAATATTGTTAAAAATCGAATTTCGCACAACTGACAGTTAACACCAACATGAGACGATGATATGTAGATATATGCCACTTGAATACTTGCTTAAACTTGATTTGAGAGTTGTTACCAGTTATGGCTGAATTATTGATAATTATAGTGTCTGGACAGAAATGTAAATTAATGAATCCCTATGGATTATTATAAGGTAATAGCGACACTTACGCCTACATCCCAGGAATAATTCCTTGAAGACGGTACTGCAACATTTGCCTCCGGTTATTTCAGATCTGTTTTCACCGAGAACTGTAAGCTGCTCGTTCATTTCACATTAGTGCGTTTTAAGAACCCATTATCATGATACTGATGGTGACACTAGCTAGCAGTCACATATTTTCTCTTATATGACGTAGAAAAAGCTACAGTACTTTCTGTCTATATAACTCAGCTGATTCCTTCATGGCTCCACCCAGTCAATCCTCCAGCCGATAGGAGCCATGAAAGATGGTACTGGCTAAACACCGTTCTCGTGAATATTTAGTAGGTATAGAAAGCACAGACCAGCCTCGGCTGGTCTTAAAAAGAAAAGAAAAAAGGCTAACAAAAACACGGCGAAACTTTCTCCTCCAATGCCACATAGGTGGTTACAGTATTCCAGTACTATTCCTCCATTTCCTTCCCGCCAGACTTCCTCATGCCGGTCATTTACATATCATGAATGGATGTATTTTCTACCCTCAACGGGCTCAATGTTCAAAGGGTGTATGGACATGATGGGATACCTCCTTTTCTCAAAAATTTAGCTTTTATGCTGACACCCTGCATAGGCAGACTCTTCCCCTTTGTCACCTTGCATCTTTCCTTCATGCTGAAACTTGCTCCCATTCACCTTACCCACAAGAAGACTGGTCGTTCCCAGTCCCGTAACTAATGGCCAATTAACATATAATTTAATATACTGCATTTCAAGTTTCCCGTCTGCCATTAACAGGAAGATTTCGAAGCACTGTTTTTTCTCATAATTTTCTTTCGAAACGTCAGTATTTATGTCAGGGACACTCCATTGACAATCTTCTCACTTTTATCTCTAAATCCTGGTCATTCTTCTTTTTGGTCTTTAGTGAAACTTTTACCATCGCACTTAACATCTCAAAAGCTTGCGGCTGAGTCTGATATAAATCTTTAATAACAAAACTGCCATCTTATTGTTTTCACCCTTCTATTTGTGCCTTGATTTCAAGCTTCCTCTCTGCTCGTTCGACAGTGGCTGTTGTAGACAGCCACTGTTCCTCTTCTTAAGTTATCAGTAGTGGTGTTCTTTATGGTTTTGTCTTATCACCAGCTCTTTTCCTCCTATCCGTCAATGATCATCTTCACAACACACATAGTCCCATCTACGTATTTGCCGATGACTTCGCCCTTCATGTTTCCACTTACTTCTCACAGCATCCATCACAGCAGTTGCTACAATAATCACTTCAAAAGGTTGTGGCATATCTAATTTTTGACTTGCCATTTCTGGATGAAAAAAAAAAAAAAAATGTTTTATTGCATCAAAATCTCAGTTCCATCATATTTCGACCCTCTGAGAAGCTTTCACAAGAATATCTGCCTTTCATCATCTCCTAATATCCCTGTTTCTTCTGTTTCTCCTCTTTCCATCGGGACCAATAATGGAAACATCATACCGGTATTACTTTCCTAGCAAAATCTTCTACGAGGTTACGTGTGCTAAATCCGACTCCGTGCCTTCTTTACTCTTGCAAGGGAATTAGATTCAAGGGATTCTCAAACGTTATTACGATCGACTCCATGTCACAGCTCAAGACCTGTTTTTGCAAGAAGAACTAGAGACACGAGAAATTATACATTCTTCAATTCTAGCACTTCTTGTAAAATGAAATAAAAAATGAAATCTATTAAGTGATACAATTTTCCTCTCTCAATGATTTTTTTTCGAACAAGAGACATGGTAGGACTTCGCACTTTACTTGTCTTTCCTGGAAAAACAAACCACAGTTATGACAGGGAATGGATCGTAAATATGTTTGAAAATCTCATCATATAGGGGTTTTATTTACCCCTGTATTGAGCACAACTCACTTGTGTAGGGGGCTTCCTACATACAGCTAATCTAAGCAGGGTGTAGTCAAAGGCTTTTCGTGTCATAAGCCATGCCTCCTCATACAGACTCTCTCTCTCTCTCTCTCTCTCTCTCTCTCTCTCTCTCTCTCTCTCTCTCTCTCTCTCTCTCTCTCCTTGCTGCAGTTTTGCATCTTTATCTTTTTACTATCGCTACTTCAGTGCCCATTGCTCTTCTGAACTGCCTGTTTACAGCCTTCCTCCATTCCGCCGGATGGGTAGCACCCTTCTCTCACTCCTTTTCAGCCAAACTTTCTAATGCAAGATTTAGCCGACATTGCCATTCACGTATGATGCAGGTCATTTTTGAAACTGTTTCCTTAGTCTGTGCTTCCATCTTCTTATGATCTCCAGTCTTTCAAATGTAGTGTATCTCTAAAACTTGAAATGAATGGATTTTGAAAATAGGTTTCTTTTGCTCTGATTTCCTTGTATACAACAGCTTTGTGGGCTTCAGCCTTTTGTTCTTTTTGCATGAAAAGAAAAATGAGTGGTTGCAGTGGTGGAATGTTATGGAACCTTATTACCCTGATGTAAACATTGAATCGAATATCAACATCCGTGAAATCTGCCCATAAAGTCGCCAACTCATGTGTCGTGGCTGATCGCGTCCGTGCTATAATTCGTCCACTATATCGTGCTGACTTTCTTTATTCAGCAGCTTAATTTCTTACCTTAACAGCAGAATAAGACAATACTACGACTATGCATCCCTTCTATAACACTTGGCTGTTACTTACACTATATTCCACTTTTAATCTCTTATTACACCTGAACGTTCCATATGACAATGTTGCAATTTTAGTCGAACTTTAAGAAAACAAAGCAGTCGATCATCAGCTACCAATGCTGGGCATTTGATCTCATCAGAGGCGTGGACAGGTTTTATGGAGTTAGTCTTTTCTGCACGACAACATCAATACATTTCATTCTTGCTGCTGCCACATCGTTTTACTTAGTTTAGGAAACCTACTTTAGTGAAGGTTATATACAATCACTCTCTATGAATCTCATCAATTCCAATGGCATCGTCCGAGTTCAGTTAACCTATTTGTGCCTAGTGTCCGTTTTAATTGACATAAGTGGGCATGTTCAAATGTTAACCCATAACCTCCGGTATATTATGTTACCAGCAGTCACCACCACCTTGGGGATTCCCGAAAATCATTCATCTTCACACCGTCGTATCTCAGGAACTAGATGGCCTTGAACATTCAAAGAGTAGAAAACTCGAAAAAAAAAAAAAAAAAAAAATCTCACTGAAACAACTGTCCCCAGGTCTTTAGGTGATGGCATTACGGAGAACAGAACTGAAGGACTAGAGTAACTTTTGGCGCTCGATTGGACAATGTTGATGTGTGTGCAACTGGTGGCGGCCATAAATTAATCACCCTCATAGTTATTATAGTGCCTACAATTTCGCTACTCGCTCCCTATATTTTCATCACGATACGTCTATATGACTCAGTAATTCGCGTGTGGGCAGCCTGTGAGAGGCTGTGGTGGAGTAGCCAGCACAGGGGGATGACGAATAGGACACAGGCTGATAAAAAAAAATACCTCTGATACTGGTGGTGTTGAGTGACTGACTCTGGAGCGTGCTATAGCCTGTAGCTATCAGGGAAGTGGCTGGTGGGGAAAAAATATTGGAGGGTCACTCAAACTACAGTATGAATGCAGCTGCTAGTATACTTGTGACCTGAAGAACCCAAGGAAGTCAAAAATCACGCGTACACTCATGACCTGAACCCAAGGAAGATCAAACTCACAGGTATACTCATGATCCAAAGAATAATAATTTATCAAGGGGGGAGCAAGGCTTGGTTCTATGAGCTTAGAGACTATAAATCGATAGCCAGTGGGCAGTACGCTAAGTACCCTTCCAACAAAATATCAGGAACACTGGGTCATTGGTAATAATGCTCTGTAGTAGTAAGAATTAAATATAGCGGTATTTCCATACTGACCTGGGCAAGGTCGTAGCTACACTGCAAATACTGTACTTCAAGAGTAATCACTGCATATATTAGCTCTAAAAATTAGGAAGTCATTAATTAATACTGTAACAAATTATATATACAACAAAATATTTCATACTGAAAAGATTCAATAATTTCCTCTTTTCATGAACCTATGCCATCTTTGAATGCTATTCTCTATTTGGAACAATAATGGTGCTGTGATGTCAGACACATAGTTCTTTTTGTTAAATATACATATAAGTGAGGAATAATAGTTCATGGATATGATGGGCAAAATGAAGAAGGATTAGGATGACACAGGCATCTTTTATTTTTTGTCTGATCTGGTATGTAGGTCAGGACATGATCTGGCATGAACAAGCATCACATTCAAATTTCCACGTCCATTAAAATCTTTGTCCAAATGAACCTATGCTCTTCTACTCCCAAAATATTCCTTCCCTAACACCATGCAACTACTTTTTATTGTATCCTTTGGTCATAGTTAATGTCACTTTTTTTCTGGTCATCAGCTACACTTTAATCATCTTGTTTCGTTGTAATCATTTATTATTTGGATTACACAGGGTTTATGCCTTACGCCCTTCAGCAAGCACACGGAACTGCCGGCCATGCAGGTAACATCACGAGTAGATCGTGGGTAACATCATGAACCGATGCATGTGACGAGGTGTTTTGCTGTGCAAGTATTTTTTGGACATAAAGAGTGGCTCGGCCTTATAGGATCATTTTGAACTCTGAAACATTTTTTGATGACTGATTTTATCTGACCTTTATACGGTGGACGACCTTGACCCTGATCTCGAAGCCTGTGCCTTTTAACTCATGAACGCCGGGCTAAATTCAGCCTGGGCCTCACCTCAGTATGGGAAAAAAAAAAAAGTAACCTTACTTTTAACCTTCGTGTCTCAGAAACTGTAAAAATAAGGGAACTGAATTAACGGCCATATTACTTATCAACTCTTCATCTTGCAATTGCAACCATCCCCAGGTCTGTAGGTGGTCCTGCTGATGAGTAGGGAGCTGATGAAGATGAGTGACTTTCCATAGATAACGGGACCGCTTCCAAGGTGGTGCGCCTGGCCATGGCTTGGGTCCCGCGGTGCGCAGCCTGGCAAGCCTTTGGTAGCAATGCCCGAGTGAGCACTGAGGAGTGTTTGCAATGCTGCCCAACACTGTGTTCACTTTCATACACAATCTTCAACATTTCTCTACCCATAGCTATGGTTTTGAATCATCATCCTGTACATGTGGGTCTTTGTTTTTCCGGCCATTACAGACTGCTACCTTGCCTCGTCAGTGTGTGGAATAACTCTCACAGATGTAATAAAAAATGCTGAAAAAAACACTTACTCATTTTCCCATACTTTTCAACCAACTTTGCACTGCGCACTTTGCTTTTCCATTACTATTTCTTCAGCAGGTAGCATGCATTAATGTAATGAAAATTATATACTTAAAATTATGATACATCATGAGGAAAACACTTGTACTGCACTTTATTTTCCTAGGCACTTTCTTTTGGCTTAGGACTTATACTTATCTTATGACTTACTTTCTATAGCACTTATTCTACTTACAATTCATATAACATTTGTAAAGCATATCACATACTTTTCATAATACTGCCAAATACCACAAAATATAAAAAAATACTACCCAAGAAAACGATTTTCTTCAAGTACAACTTGGGGTTCTCTTTCCGTAGGTGCTCGGGTAACTATAATTATTCACATGTTCAACGTAACAAATCACCATTGCACTTATAACTTATGCATAAAACACACAGCACTTTCACAAAATTTCCCCCTTATTTAGTCTCCCACACACCTGTGCTCAGTAGTCTTGGTATTGGTGATAGTCGAAGAAACACTCAGGGCAAAGTGCGACCTTGCACTCATTACACTCGTATTAAGAATCTTTTCTTGCTTGGTCTCGATGTTTTGTCATTGCGCAAACGCGGCATCTCCTGTAGGCCAAGCTGTCTGCAGTTCTGCCTAGGTGCACTAGATAGTGACGTGATAGGTCATTGGCACTCACCAACCTGTCAGCAACCTGACCCTTTAAACCTGCAACCTGAACACCTGTATACCTTTCAAGGAGTTGGCGCCAGATCTTTCTCATACTTATGTAGAGACGTACCATTCCCCACCACCTCCTTGTAAAGAATAAGCTGCTCAGAATTCCAGTATCAAGAAAGTGTAAGAACCCTTCTTGTACAAGCAGCAGAATTTCCAGAGACAATGAATCTCACCTATCTGCATGTCCAATTTGTCGATGAGTTGCCTGTTGATGTTATAATAATTGATGGCATCTGCCTTGTACATGGGTTCCCTGGTCCTATAGTCTTTCTTCTCTGTTTCTTCCATAACCCCCTTGTGAATAGTGGTCAAAATGTTGACCTTCCACTTGTCGTGCTAGTGGACTGCCAACATCTGACCACACTTCTGGGTTAGCAGGGTACCTTTCCCAGTCTTGTTGGGGAAGGATGGAAAATTTACACTGATTGGCGAGGACAGTTCCACGGGTCCAATTCTACGTTCAAGGAGATACTTCGTCAATGTCAGGGTCGTGTAAAAATTGTCCGTGTACAGGATGTGGTTCTTGTAAAAGTATCTGTCCACCAGCACCCTTATGACCGAGGCAGAAAAGCCATGCAGATCGTCAGATGGAATGTCGATCTCTGTAGTGGAATACACAATCATGTCCAGCACATATCCAGTATGGCAGTCACAGAGGATAAAATACTTCAGCCAAAACGGTGACATTTTGAGGGCTAATACTGAATAAATGCAAGCCGACCCCAGAATAGAACAAGCAACTCGTCTTTCACCACTTTCTGAAGCAACCGGAAAAGCCTCAGAAATGCATCATTAAGGAGTGTCAGGATGTTCCTTATTTTCCACAGCCTGTCATTTGGTGCCAGGCAATAGTTCTTGCTAAAATGCAGGAAATGCAATATTGCAAGGTAACGATCATGCCTTAGGTACTTGCTGAAGACAGGTGCATGGACGATTTTGTCTATGGCCCAATATTTATGTAGCACAAGTTTTTTCACGTGGGCCATAATAATTTTAAGCACAAGCCACACCTACATCTCTGCCACCTCTACAACCTTCCAGTCCTTCATCCTGTCGCCTTTTCTCAATGACATGGCTGTTTAGCCAGTGACATGGTAGAGCGTCAGACTCGGGACTGGGGGGTCGTGAGTTTGAGCCACATCCAGTAGCTGCCACGCCGATAGGGCTAGCGTCCTCCTGTCACCTAGCAAGGCTATATGATCAAATAAGGTCTAGCTTCAGGGAACATTTCCCTTTCACTGACATGTCGAGCCAGTGTACAGAGATTGCATGGTAATAATTTTTTTCATCCACCAGGAACTGAACAATGCTGGTGGTGAAAATGGCTTCCAAAGAGACTGGATAGACGGTATTCCTGCCCCAAGGCTCTCTCTCTGTATACCAGACCATCGCATCAAAGGCAGGTGTTGCTGGCTTGAATCCCTTTCTTTGCTCTCACACCAAAACATCAAGCCTGCCGACGCCGGGAATGGTACTGAATGATGCTCACACATCTGGACGGCTCCTGTGGCTACAAGCACCTCATGGGAATGACCAAGGGTACAGCCACGGGCAGGGAGTGAAGGAGAAGGCGAGGTGGAGGTAGAGGTGGTGGAGGACAAGAGTGATGAATCACCTGTAGCTGAGACTTCCTGGGGTGATGCTGGCCTGCCGTGCTGACGAAGTGTTGCTGCAGACCTCTGATTTCTCACATTAGAAGAGCCAGGTTTGGTGATAAAGCCCTAGAGGTGTTGGATTGTGGTGAGGAGAGTCGTGATGCAGAATCTCGGTGGCACACTGCCCGCGTGCTTGCTGGTGAGATAGGGCAGCGGCATTTAAGAAGAACATGACTGCCACCCCTACGGCTGTCTCCCTCATTTTTACCTCCTCTAGGATCATCCACTTTCTCATTAGAGGCAAAGGAGTCACTCTCATACACCGTCCTTGCCTCCTGAAATTCTATGAGCTGGTATCTGAAGGGGAGAAACCTCACTCTCCACATGGTAACTTCCCTCCTTCTTGAAGGAAGTTTCCCAACTTTCCACTAAACTAGACACGGTCATGTCAAGGGCACGTCCAACTGCACTCTCACTAAGCCCATTCACACTTTCCTGCAGTGGTAGTGGGGTGGATGGCGCAATGGGGGTCCCTGAGTTGGGGACTAAATAGGACGAAGTTGAATCAGACAAAATGGCTGTACACCTGGCAATGGCACGGGAGTGACTGAGTCACGCTTGGGTGAGCTACTAGGAGCCTCTCACAACTCATTGGTGGTGAGATCTAATGGCGATCACTTCAAACTAAGGCGGGAAAACAAGTGTGGTTCCTACCAACACCCTACGTCCCTGTGCGACTGATTTTTTGACAATTCCCACTGACACCTGGCGCATTGGGGTAACGTTCAATCTTTTTTTTTTTTTTTTTTTAACAGTGATGTACTTTTGTATCAGTTTGCACGTTTTTGTCTAGAGTTCCACCAGATTTGCAGTTTTCCTTCTGACTTTAACAATCTTGTTCATTTACTTGCTTAAAAAAAAAATGAATCCAGTGTAACTTAGTTCTGAAGATGTAATTTCGTGACTGAATTTAGAAATGTATTAAAATTTAATGTGCAACAGATGTTCTAGTGTGGTAGGTCTCCATATTATAATTGCAAATCATAATAGATAGATAGATAAATAGATAGATAGAGAGACAGATAGAAGCAGGAAGTCAAATGATGAGAAGGTGTTGTGTCTGCGAGAATCGAGCAGTGCTAAGCATGCTTACACACTCTTAACACTGAGGAAAGCTGACGACAGCGGCCAGTAAGGAGATGATGCAGTTAGCTGTCAGCAGTCCTCTCGTGAACAAAGATCCACGAGGAACACACGTGACACACCCCTGCTACACCAGATTTTAGGAAAGAGAGAGTAGAAGGAGACAAGCGACCCTAGAGAGAGGTCGAGATGGAGATTAGCCTTAGAACAGAAAGAGAGAGAGATAGCGAGACAGGGAGGTAGCTACCCGGGACTTATACTCTTCCCATAGAGAGACCTGTTTAATATTTCCAAGACAAATAAAAATAGTCCCATACTATTCTTTACCTCTCCCGTCACTACATGACATCTGGTGGGGTAACTACTACAAGATATAAAAGCCGCTCGACCACAAGTCTAAAATATACTACCCTCTACAAGCAAATACAAAGTCGCTGCTTTATGATACAAAGTCTTTTATGACATTTGGTAGCAGCGAACGTATACGAACCTCGTCTACGAATCAACATTAAATTCCCACAAAATATCAAGATTGAAAACAACCAACAACATCAGCTCCTGACAGTATTCTCTCCATCCAGCCCCCTCCGTCTCCCAGATCATTACGCTGATGCAGAGGTCAAGAGATCACTCGACGCCTTACAAGTAGCTTAACGACAAACCAGCAAATCTGCGGACATCGTCTCCGAATTAAAAGCAAATTTCTACAAAAGCAACCGAGACTACAAGATTAGCTTCAGTTCTACATTGAATCCTACAAAATACAGCCTACAGTGCAAATAGTCTACGACGAATCAGCGAACTACAGCCATCTACAATCAACTACAATTAACAACTCTACGTCGTCTGTATAATCTTCTACACGCACCTACAAGTAGCGGCAGTCTTCATCCTACAACGAGTAAATCACAAGAAAAAAAGGACCAAGAATACATCAAGAAAGAAAGAAAACAAACAAACAAACAAACAAACAAACGGAGAGTGAGAGACGACTCACAACTCATAACCACCAGACCTCACCCTCCTCTCTCTGCTACATCCACCCAACCCCCACCGCTTACGCAGGTGTGAAGAGGTCAAGACAGCAAAACATCAAGTCCATATTCACAACTCGTCTTACTCACCCGTCTTCACTCAAGTTACTCATCGCTACTCATTCACTCACCACAGCTACCAGTGTGGGAAGCCGACGTCACCATGTGCTGAGACGACAGAGCGCCAATCAACCCGCGAAGGACAACGCTATCACCACGTGCAACACCACTCACACCATTTCCCACCACGGTAAAAATTAGTGGGTTACATAGTTACTTCATTTATACAATACACAGTGATAGACAATAAGCTTCTGCACAAACATATAAAACGTGTTGTATAGTTACAGTTTAAATACACATACTTACTTCAATTATCTGCATAACTCAAATACTAAATAATCACCAACAATAAATATTCTACACTGTATATATTCATTCATTTATTATAACATTTATTTACTGCCAACGAGTGTTACCATTTATACCTACATAAAATACGTGTTTCATATATACAACTATACATTAGTACATCTACAAGTGATAAAGAAAATATACCATCACAGTTACTCAGTGAGCGATTAAAAGAACTGTATTAAACATTTATTAATTAAAGCTACCTAGTGGAAACATATAAATTAAGTTACAATGTAAACTAGAGAAAAAAAAAATGGCCAACACAAATGCCGTTAGCAAGAGTGAACATCTTCAACACAATCGTGAAGACAATGATTTCCACACAGTGCTGACACACATATTACTCACGATAGGTACAGGTGAACAACAAATCAGTGTGTATAGTTAATACTGTATATAGTGTATATATATATATATTTTTATATAAAATAACAAAATATGGGACTATATAATACCATTTTCAGTAATACCTGTGCAATATAAACTAAACTTTAAAAAAGTATCCCAAGAAAATTAGTCAGCAATTATGTAACCATGAACAACATGGAAAAAGTGTACACAAGCAAAGAAAAACAAATACCACATAAACTACAAACGAAAAAGCAAATTGTGTCTCCACAAACAAGTGGCATGACACATCATCACTATCATCGACCGCAGCATATGTTAGGACTGCAGTTATTACAATTATGTTAATCCATATTATAATTATGTAACTACAAACAATATGTACCAATTTATGTGACAGTTGCATTAACAAGATGTAACTTTTATGTAACTTTAACTAAAATTATGTAACTACAAACGATATGTAACAATTATGTAACGACAAACGATTGCATTATGTTACATTTTGCCAATTATGTAACAGTTGCATTAACAAGATGTAACTTTTATGTAACTTTAACTACAATTATAAGGCCAAGACACTTATGTAATAGTTGCATTAACAAAATGTAACTACAATTATAAGGCCAACACAATTATGCATTACCACAATATTTTGTAACAATTCATAAAATGTTACAATTATGTAGTACCACAATGTTAGTACAATATTATAAGTCATACAATTATAGCACAATTCTGTATTACCAGTATCATCATACAAGTTAGGTGAAATATTAGACATTACTAAAGTGATAACTCAAATATGTAATGTATAACCTAGCAGTATTACCATTGCACAATTATATGCGTACGTCTGTTGTACATGCACGTCTTACAAAGTGTTATACAACAAACATTGCATTTATTCAAATACGTATACAACTTATTTAAAATGTAATATTACTGAATAATCACTATTTACTATGAATAATATATGTATACAATATTCATACAATTATGTTACTTTGCAATATTATGTATTTCACTTAATTAGCTTATAAGTTCATTATAATGTGTATGTAGTATGTATTAATATGTTATAACTATTAAATGTCGATGGTACGCCATTTTTGCGCGGCCGAGCAATGTGTTAGGTCTCCATATTATAATTGCAAATCATAATAGATAGATAGATAAATAGATAGATAGAGAGACAGATAGAAGCAGGAAGTCAAATGATGAGAAGGTGTTGTGTCTGCGAGAATCGAGCAGTGCTAAGCATGCTTACACACTCTTAACACTGAGGAAAGCTGACGACAGCGGCCAGTAAGGAGATGATGCAGTTAGCTGTCAGCAGTCCTCTCGTGAACAAAGATCCACGAGGAACACACGTGACACACCCCTGCTACACCAGATTTTAGGAAAGAGAGAGTAGAAGGAGACAAGCGACCCTAGAGAGAGGTCGAGACGGAGATTAGCCTTAGAACAGAAAGAGAGAGAGATAGCGAGACAGGGAGGTAGCTACCCGGGACTTATACTCTTCCCATAGAGAGACCTGTTTAATATTTCCAAGACAAATAAAAATAGTCCCATACTATTCTTTACCTCTCCCGTCACTACATGACATCTGGTGGGGTAACTACTACAAGATATAAAAGCCGCTCGACCACAAGTCTAAAATATACTACCCTCTACAAGCAAATACAAAGTCGCTGCTTTATGATACAAAGTCTTTTATGACATTTGGTAGCAGCGAACGTATACGAACCTCGTCTACGAATCAACATTAAATTCCTACAAAATATCAAGATTGAAAACAACCAACAACATAAGCTCCTGACAGTATTCTCTCCATCCAGCCCCCTCCGTCTCCCAAATACTTAAAACACTCTACCTCCCTAAGCAACTCACCATTCAAAACTACATTCATCCTCCTACCATCTACCAGCCTCGTACACCTCATCACTTTACTCTAATTCTCATTTACTCTCAATTTCCTCCTTTCACACACCCTTCCAAACTCCTCTGCCAACTGCCTTAATCTCTCCTCCGAATCAGCCACCAGTGTAGTATCATCCACAAACAGCAGCTGATTCAAATTCCACTCTTTACCATCAGCGTTCACCAGACTCAAACCTCCAACAAACACTCGCATTCACCTCCCTTACAGCACCATCCCTATAAATATTTAACAACCAAGGCGACATCACACACCCCTGCCCTAGCCCCTTCCCATAGGAAACCAATCACTCACAGTATTTCCCACTCTTACACACGCTCTACTATTTGCAAAAAAAACTTTTTGCTCCTTTTGACAACCTACCACCTAGTGCATACAATCTAAGAACAGTCCACAAAGACTCCATTTTAATTCTATCATACGCTTTCTGTATATCCATGAACTCCCAAAACACATCCTTACCTTTTGCCAAATGCTTTTCACACACCTGTCTCACAGCAAACACCTGATCCACACATCCCCTCCCTCTCCTAAAGCCACTCTGCTCACCACCAATCACTCCCTCTGTACCCTATCTAACTCTCTTAATCAACACGATACCATACACCTTAACTACAACATTCAATAGACTTGTACCCATAAAACTAGTAAATTCATACTTATTACCCTTACCTTTATACAAAGGAACCACACATGCAGTTACCCAGTCAATCGGCACCATACCGCTCACAAAACACACATTCAGCAATCTAACTAAACACTCAACAACAGTCGCTCAACCACATTTCACACATTTCACAGCATACCCATCCATACCTGCAGCTTTCCCTGCGTTTGTCTCCTTTACTGTCTCCTGCACTTCCTCCATCGTGATCAAAGAATCATTCAACTCTCCCAAAATTTTTATTCTTTGCACCCTCCCACCTGCCACAATCTCAGCCTCTCTTTCCTCCTCAACATTTAACAATATTCCAAAATACTCCGCCCATCTCTTCTTTACTGCACCCATCTCAATTAACATCGTTCCATCCTCCGAGTTTACTCTCTCTTCCTTCCCAGACTTTCCATTTCGCACCCTCTTCAGTTAATTCCAAAACATTTTCTAATTATGTTGAAAATTCTCAGTCACCCGCCTACTCTACCTCTCATTTGCTGCCACTTTAGCATAGCCCTTCTCGCGCTATTTCTGATTTCCTTATACCTTTCATATGACACATCATCCTTCCTCTGCAGCCACATTTGATATGCACGTCTCTTATCAGCTACAGCCAGACTTACTTCCTCACACCACCATACATTTCCTTTTTTTACACCACCACCCAGTCGTCTCTCACCACATACCTCTTCCGCATGCCCCAGCACTCTTAAACAACTGCCATTCCTCCTCCAAATAGCTATTCTCCTGATCTTTCACTGCGTCCCACTCATCTTTCAGCTTCTCCTGATACTCTCTCATTCTCTCTCTTTTGTCCAACTCACTCACTTTCAAAACCTCCCTGCCACACCCGACTCTCCTAGCTCTGACCCACCTCATACTTACTGCCAACTTTCCCACCACCAGGTAGTGATCAGACATACCTCTACCGTCCCCTCTCGAAACTCTCACATCCAGAAATCTACTTCTAACATTCCTGGATACAACCACATAGTCCATCAATGCTCTGTCAACAACCCTTCCACCTTCCTGTCTCACCCATGTATGCTTATGAATATCTTTCTTCTCAGACAAGGCATTTCCAATCACAATCCCTAGCTCAACATTCATCCCTATCATTTTCTTCCCCCATTTTCATTTCTTCCAGACACACCATGCATACCAACTTCACCTTCAACTGGTATACGAATATTTCTTACTCGGGCATTCATGTATCTCATCATTACCACATTCACATTTGCTCCGAAACTCTGCAGACACTTAACATCATTGTAGAAACACTGCCTCTCTTCTTCATCCTTTTCACAACCAAGCCCATATGCACTCACAAATACCCACAGTTCACGTTCAGATTTCGCTTTCACCCCCATCAGTGTCAATGACAGCTTCTTCCATTCAGTCATATAGTATACTAATGCCCTTCCGGGCCCACTAAGAAGGCCTCACCTTTCGCTCCTTCCTCTATCAACACCTGACATCCTTCCAGTCACACTTCGAAACTTAGATTCACCTTTCCCTTTCATCTTTGTTTCACTCAAAGCTAACACATACAACTTTCTTATCACAAACATTCTCCCAATCTCCTCCCGTTTAGCTTCAGTCGTACTACATCCACGCACATTCCTTCAGGGTTTGGGGATAACAGTTCCCCTTCCTTTTCTGTGCCCTGTCTCATCGTAGGAATTAAAAACACAGAGGAGGGGGTCCCTAGTCTCCTCGCTCCGTCCCCTTTTAGTCGCCTTTTACGACACGCAGAGAATACGGTGGCAGAATTCTTTCAAACACAGCCTGGCCGCAGAGTGGTAGTATCATCCGACAATGCGGCCAGATTGTGTCCCCCCCTCCACAGCTAGCGCAAGCTAATAGCGAAAGATAAGGGATATATATAGAAGTATTTTTGGCGATACAGGGAATTTTAAAAATAATACAATACCAGAGGATATAAAATGTGCATGTGATGTGACACAGGTTCACTTATTTATGCTTCCGGGCTGTAGCAGCAGGTGCAAGTTACACGTCTGTTTTGAGATGTGAGAGATAGGTACAAAACTTTTTTTTTTTTTTTTCCCTTCAAATCTGGGTGGAGGCAAAAGATGTCTAAAATCCGGAAAAAAGCAAGATTAATTTTCTTATCCCATTCAAATGCCGTATCTTAAATCATGTTTTTTGTTACCTCAAGATGATTTTATTCAGATGAGAAAATACCGCGTTTTACATTGAAGGTGTTCACTAGCTCCTTCACTTCACGCATGTCTTTTCTGTGTATTCTTTCTACCAGCTTATGATTTTTTAATTCAAAAAATACTACTAGCAGTAAAAAGGATAAGATGCATTGCAGGTCTGTAGAAGATAATGTGAAGGAAGCTTGAAAAGATGCTTTTTCAGCGCCATCGTTTCTGCAACATGAAGACATACTCAGTCATTAACTCATTTATTCAAGATGGATAACTGTGGAGCGTTGCAGGATTAGGGGAGAAAAAATGTGAAAAAGGTGCGAGGAAGATGAAAGAATGTGCACAGGCAGGTGTTGCTGTTGTGTTGGCAGTTTGAGCATTTTTGACCCTTATATTAATCAGGTAACCTGTTCCATTGCTATCATCAGATAATTTTCGTCCTCTTACCGGAGACCTATTTTTACTGAAACGATAAGTGAAACTTTATCTAACCCCAATTCGAAAAGTCTATCTTATATTGAATATAGTAATCTTCGGTAACAAGACTATTATAAAATATACATAATTTGACTTAATGAGGTTGATAAAAGCTGAGATAAACATCTCTAATATATTCTGTTCAAAATTTTTCCTCCACACATCTATCCATTTACAAAACTGTAAGATAGCTTCAGCTTTAAAGTAAGGATTGTGTGGATATGAAGAGAACATTCTTTTTTAAATTATTTTACGTTATTGCTACGACCTGATATAGAGGTATGCCATCCGAAAACAGGAAAAAAAAAAAAGAAAAAAAAGCACTCAGCACATACCACCGCCAATGCCATTGCCATAATAAAGGATCCGGACCCGGTTCCGTGGGGATATTATGTGGAATACATAGGATTCGGATCCGCCCCCAAATTTAATCAATTCTTCCTTGACCCGGGCCCACCCTTCCACAAAATCTTGTTAAAATTCACTAAAAACTTTTAGATATATTATACATAGGATTCTAGTCTGCATCTTTATCTCTTTTCTATCGCTACTTTAATGGTCACTGCTCCTCTGAACTGTCTCCCTCCATTCCTCCACCTCTACGACGGGCGCGTAGCACCCGTCTGGCAGCAAACTCTCATCCCTTTTCTGTCCAACTCTCTAATGCAAGAGTTAACCGTTACTCCCAGTCTTTCATTTATGCAACAGGTCAACTCTGGAACTGTCTACCTCTGTTTGTATTTCCTACTGCCTATGATCTCCAGTCTTTCAAACGCAGTGTGTCCAGGCATCTCAAAATGATCGGATCTTGAATTTGGCTCTCTATTGTATTTTGTTTTTCTCTTGGAGGGAACTGTTACTGCGGGCTCATGGCCTTTGGTTCCTTCTTCCTCGCATAAAAAAAAAATCCATCCCGAAATTTAATCAGTTCTTTCTTTGCCCCCCCCCACACACACAGATATATATATATATATATATATATATATATATATATATATATATATATATATATATATATATATATATATATATATAAAATATATAGTGTGTGTATATATGCGGCTTTCATGGATTTGGAGAAAGCATATGACAGGGTGGATAGACAAGGATTGTGGAAAGTGTTAAGAATATATGGAGTAGATGGGAAGTTGCTGAATGCTGTGAAGAGTATGTACGATGGTGCGAAGGCTGCAGTGCGTGTGGATGGTGAACTAAGTGAATTTTTCTCTTTGAAAGTTGGGTTGAAACAGGGATGTGTCATGTCTCCATGGTTGTTCAATCTGTACTTGGATAGGGTAGTAAAAGAGGTACAAGGTAGGGTAGTGGATGTTGGAGTGGCCCTGATGAGAGAGGATAGTGCTTGGAAACTCCCTGTACTGTTGTTTGCAGATGATACTGTGTTGTTGAGTGAAGACGAAGGGGAGCTGCAAGGCTTGGTGGATGAGTTTGGGAGAGTGTGTAAGAAACGGAATCTAAAGGTGAATGTAGGGAAGAGTAAAGTGATGGTCTTTGAGAGAGGTGAAGTCAGTGAATGTACAGCGAGGTTGGATGGTGAGGAATTGGAAAATGTGAGTACGTTTAAGTACTTGGGTAGTGTGATGAGTAAGGATGGAGGTTTGGAGGGTGAAGTGCTTGAAAGGGTACAGCAGGGAAGAAAGGTTGCTGGTTCTTTGAAAGCAGTGATAAGAAACAGTGAAGTGAGCATGGAAGTGAAACAGTTACTACATGACAGTATTGTGATACCAACTCTAACGTATGGAAGTGAAGCTTGGACGTTGTTGGAAGGACACAAGTCAAGAGTGAGAGCAGTGGAAATGAGTTATTTAAGAGGAGCCTGTGGAGTCACATGGAGAGACAGGCTGACGAATGAGGATATAAAGGAGCGTTGTGGTGTGGATGTGGATGTGATAGGAAGCGTTATGAGGAACACACTGAGGTGGTTTGGCCATGTGGAGAGGATGGAGGTTGAAAGACTGACGAAGAGAGTGTATGTGAGTGAGGTGGAGGGGGGAAGAGGGAGGGGGAGGCCGAGGATGAGATGGAGGGATGGGGTGGAGAGGTATATGAGGGAGGGGGTGTGTGAGTTGGGAGCAGGGCAGTGAAATGGCGGGAGACAGGGCGACTTGGAGGCGATTTGTTTGTGGCCACCCCAAACGGGATTGAGGCGTCTGGCAATATATATATATATATATATATATATATATATATATATATATATATATATATATATATATATATATATATATATATATATATATATATATTTATTTATTTGTAATGTTCGAAACCAAAATTAAGTTAAACTACCTCAGTGCTGCCCAAATTTCCCCGACCACTTGATCCTCGCTTGTTAGAGATCATTGACAATCTGTCGCCTCCCATTTGTCGCTTGGATCCAATTTGCTTTGTTCCATACACACCTCCCACCATTGTCGATGTGCATGCCTCTGTGATTCAGAGTCTCTCACTACACCCTCGCCTTTCATCGCTGCCTTCGTCCAATTATCAGTCTCTCTGCTTGTGTTCTGTACGTCGTTTGTTAATCTATCAAACTTTTTTCTTGCTTTAGCATTTTAGCTCCTTCCCTTAAACTGCGTCTAATTATATAGCCGACATCTCTTTTATTTAATAGTGTTTGTCTCTGGCAAGCCGTCTCATCGACTATATTATATTTATAAATAACATTTTCTACATTTCCTCTCTTTGAAAATAGAACTTGTGTCTCTCATATACTGTATGCAGTAATTTGCACCGGTTAACCTCGAAGCATACCCACCCATCTTCCTCAAAGCAAACAACGAGTACCTCTCCCTTTCCTCAAGTTCTTGATATTTCCGCCCTTTATATCGGGCTAAAGTAACTACATTATTTGCAAGTCATCTTCATTTAGCTACATTCTCATTTCTTTTCATGTCATCTCGTTTCTTCCTATCAAAACGCAATTTATTCCCCTTTTCCTTTTAATAATTTTATTGCACTCGATCTCCTAAGTGTAGATACCAACAACAGAAATTTGTTTTTAGAACCTTTGTCATAATTGTGTCATCTGCAAAAAACAACTGGCTTTCCTACCAGTCCTCCATTCTACCTGCATCCCGTATGGAAACTTGACCCTCTTTCCAGTTTCCCACCATCTGCTTCCCTCACTAGCACGTCTGTCAACGTACTGAACAACCATAGACACATCGCACATCACAAATGAAAGTCAACTTTTTTGAGACGAGAGATTTTCAAATTTTCTTTTCCACCGTTTATTTTATTTTTACTTTCATTTTGCTTGGAACCTTCTACCTACCACATATAAATTATTTTTATGTACCCATGATCTCTCTCTCTCTCTCTCTCTCTCTCTCTCCCATTCTAGTCCAGTAAAAATTTGCCTTTCCATCACAGTGTTTGCAAATACAATTATTATTTTCATAACATTATTGATCCCATAATCACCAGTTCTGACCAAGAAGTCGAAAATATTATTTTCGCATATTTTCACGTGTCGAGATTCACGATAATTTATTGCCGTCGCGTCCCGGGCGATTGCCACAATTTTACTTTGGTATATTTTTGACAGTCCTTGGACTCACCCCAACCTGCAGATCGAGTCGGTCGATATCTACTACCGTTCTCATGAAAAAAATGAACAAACGCACAGACAGACATTTTCGCGTGTCGTGATTTCTGACAATTTTACGCCGTCTGATATCCAGTACAGTTCTCGTGAAAGAAACGAACAAACTCACAGACACACATACACATTTTGACTTAATTTTTCATATATATATATATATATATATATATATATATATATATATATATATATATATATATAGATAGATACATACATACATACATACATACATACATACATAGGAAGGATCCCACTGCTACCTGGCGCATCCTCGGGTGGCGGATAGGGGAAGGCCTTGTAGATATATGAGGTACCGTCTTGGACAGCGTGGACCATGGGACCCCCCTGTAGATGTATAGGGCTCCACCGAATATAACGAGTAAGATGTCACAAAAAATACATCTCACCAGAAACTATGGCACGGAGGTGAGATTATTTGCCACAATCCTCCCAACCAAATATTAGTTCTATTGCAAATGATTTGATGGGCGTTCCTGTTGGATCATCGGCAACTAAATGTCCAGCCTCACTGCCTCCAGTGCGTATGGGCAGTGTGCCTCCGAAAGTGAGTAGGTACTGTGTTGGCAAGTTAGAGACTGGAATACTAAACAATCTGAAACCATAAAGGTCTATGCATACAATGTAAGAGCCTCGCAGAAGATTACAAACTTGATAATGACTGAACTGGAAAACATTAGTTGGGATATTGTGGGTTTAAGTAAGACCCACAGAAAAGAAGAAAAAGTTATTCAGCTCGAAGACAGCAACCACCTATTTTACTACAGAGGAAGGGAAAATGAAAGAGTTAATGGTGTATGATTTCTAATTAACAGAAATCTTGCAGACAACATTGTTAAATTCAGTAGTGTATCTGACAGAGCAGCATTGGTGGTAATTAGACTGTGCAAAAAATATACCCTGAAAGAAATACAAGTATATGCACCAACTTCTCAGAGCTCAGATGAAGAAATAGAATTCTATGACGACATCTCCCAGATTATGGAACAAGAAAATGCCTCATTTACTATACTCATGGGAGACTTCAATGCAAAAGTTGGGAAATCAAAGATCGAGAATCGTGTATGGGAAAACTTGGAGTGAGAGAAAGGAACGAAAGAGGAGAAATGCTGAAAACCTTTGCTGAGATGTATAACATGAGAATTATGAACATAATCTTTCACAAAAGAACAGGGAGAAAGTGGACCTGGAGAAGCTCAAATGGAGAAACAAAGAATGAAATCGACGTCATTATAGCAGATAAGAATAACAAGATCACAATGTCACAGTTATCAACAAAATAAATATAGGAAGTGACCATACAATGGTGGGTTGCACAGCCAGATTCAATTTCAGAAGTGAAAGAACGAATTTGATTAAAGATAAAACGATATACCCAATAAAAGTAAACGAAAACAAAGCCTTTCGGTTCGAAATAAGGAACAGATTTCATGCTCTAAGTAGTGCTAAATGTTACACGGGTGAGCTGAATGACAGACTAACAAAATTGCTAAGAGAATCAGCGGAGGTAGTAGGAAAACCTAATACAAACAAAACCAAGAAGTATTCAGAAAAGACACTCGAGCTTATGAAAAAAAGAAAGGAAAGGAAAGGAAAAACAAAGAAAGATGAAATAGAACGAGCGGAATTACAGTAAGCTTATCGACAAAAGACAAAGAGAAGAAAAAAGAAAGAGAAACATGGATCTGATCAAAGAAGCCATCAAAAAAGGAAAAGAGCCTGAAACAGGTCCGAAGTAAAATAGAACTAGGAAAGCAACAAATTATATCACTGAAAGACGAAAACGGTGAAGTCATTAAATGCAGATATAAGATGGTGAAGAAAGTTGAAGAATTTTACAAAAAACTGTACCCATCAAAGATCGTGGTACCAATAGCAAACTTTTCAGTTGACACAAGTGAAATACCTGAGGTAACACCAGACGAAGAAAAATTTTCTCTTAAAACTATGAAAAGAGGGAAAGCTGCCGTCGAAGTTGGAACAGCAGTAGATTTACTGTTGGATACAGGAGTAGAAGTACAAAATAGGCTTGCTCACTTATTTACTGAACGTATAAAAAAGAAGAAAATTCTCAAAATATGGTGTAATGCAACAGTTATTTTACTTTACTAAAAAGGTGACTCAAAATATCTTAGTAACTATTGATCCACTGGCTTAATACAAGTTATTTACAACTCTTCACTAACGTCCTTACGAACAGAATAACTATAAATACGGAGGAAAACAACCTCGTGAAAAGGCAGGATTCCGAAGCGGGTATTCAACTACTGATTATCTACAGACAGTGAATCAGCTGACTGAGAAAACTACAGAATATAATAAACAACTTTGCTTAGGCTTTGTTGATTACGAAAAGGCTTTCGACTCAGTGGAGCACATAGCAATTATAAATTCTCTGCGAGAACAAGGAGTGAATGAGAACATTGTAAAACTGCTCGAAAACATATATAAAGAGGATACTGCTACAGTTAAATTACATAAGGACTCAGATAAAATTAAGATTGAGAAGGGCGTGTTTCAGGGAGATACAGTTTCACCAAAATTAATTACAGCATGCCTAGAAAGAATTTTCAGAAAGCTAGACGGGGAAAACAGAGATGTGAACAGAGATGGAGGAAGGCTGAACCATTTAAGATTTGCAGATGACATTGTCCTATTATCAGAAACAGCAGAGACATTGCAAGAAATGTTAAGTGACCTGAACAAAGAAAGTCTCAAAGTAGGGCTGAAGATGAACCAGAGTAAAACTAATGTTTAACCCACAAACACCAAGGAGCGTCATCAGAATAAGCGGAGAAATTCTTGAAGTAGTCGAGGAGTACAATTACTTGGGACAAAAACTAAAATTAAGGAAAGGTCATTAAAGCGAGAAAAAAAAAAAAAAAAGGATTACAATAGGATGGACAGCTTTCGGTAAACGTAGAGACATTATGAAAAGTAGCTTGCCAGTATGAAACGAAAAGTATATAACGAATGTATAATTCTAGCTATGACGTATGGTTGTGAGACCTGAAAACTGACAAAATCAATGGAAAATAAATTAATCCATTCTCAGAGAGCGATGGAAGGGTCAATGTTGGGAATATCATCAAGACAGGAAAAAATCAACTTGGGGGAGAGAGAAGACTAAAGTCAAAGATGTTATAGAAGTTATAAAAGAACAGAAATGGAGGTGGGCAGGCTGTGTAGCGAAAGGGATAACCGATGGAGCAAGAGGCTGACTGACTGGACACCAATAGATTGTAAGCGTAGCAGAAAAAGGCCAGACAGGAGGTGGAGAGTTGAGATAGAGATAATTGCAGGGAAAACTTGGCAAAGATTGGCTCAGTCAAGAAATTCGTGGAGAAGGCCTTTCTCTGCTATGCTTACAATCTCTTGGTGTCCAGTCACTCAGCCTCTTGCTCCATCAGTTACCCCTTGTTCTTACTATATGGCCTGCCCACCTCCATTTCTGTTCTTATATATATATATATATATATATATATATATATATATATATATATATATATATATATATATATATATATATATATATATATATATATATATATATATATATATATATATATATATATATATATATATATATATATATATACATATATATATATATATATATATATATATATATATATATATATGTGTGTGTGTGTGTGTGTGTGTGTGTGTGTGTGCGTGCGCGCGCGTACAAGCTTTTACTTATATTAATAATGTCAATTTGTCGTTCAAATGGTTTTTCCCATGGAGATTGTATCGGAATAATTAAGTATTGATTTTAAGGAGAGCCTGACAATCCATGTATTTGTTATTGTATATATAGTACCTTTACTTCTCTCTTTCATAACATTATTGAAGTTGTATGTGAATAAATATCACCATAGTTTGTCACTTTTGACAAGCGACTGGCAATGAGTTCACTTCTTTGGTCACATAAAAGGAACCTGCAGCCACTTTCTTATAACTAATTAAAATTGTTTATATTTCTCATATGGCATTTTTTGGACTGCAATTCTGAAAGAGGAAGAAGAACATGTACACCAGAAGTGGCTTTCATCAGGATTCACAGATATCTTATGTTACTTAGGTGTTTCCTATTTGAACTTTATATATATATATATATATATATATATATATATATATATATATATATATATATATATTATGAGTGTGTGTGTGTGTGTGTGTGTGTATAAGTGGAGTCTCTTTTATCCGAAATTCTTTTAACCGTAATATGCCATTAACCGTAAGTTTTACTAAAACGTTCTCATTTTGATTAATTGCAAAAATCTGAAATTTATCCGAAAATTCAAACACGGCAGGCTTGTTTTGCGCCACTTGCGTTAGTTTACGGTTGCTCCGCTAGTCACTAGAACAAGCTAAGTCTAGTAATACCAAGTCGGTTCACTTTCCCTCAGTGTGCAGGGAGGCGTGGCTTGTGTGTGACGTCAGTCGGATTAAGTAACAGAAAATGTATAAAAGGGCAGACTCAAATTAAACATTTATAATAAGGGAAAACGAAGAACGGGAAGAAGTGTGGATTCGTTTAACCGTATAACGTTGCTGTAGGTTCCCTCACATCCCTGCGCCTTCCTTCACACATTTCAGTCCCTTCCCTCACTTCGGACTGAAATGTGTCATGATCTGGAGAGTGCAGCATACACCCAATCACTACCACGGTCAGACATCAACTGAATTTGAGTTTCGTGCAAGCTGACGTCACTCCGATGCTCCGCCCCCTGCGCCAGCTTGGACCCGTTTTAGATGGAAGTGATCCGACTTGGTATTAGTAGCCTTAGAGAACGAGCGTTGGTTGTGCCAGCCCACATCCACCACCGCAGAAGATTTGGATGATGTGGGAGATGATGTGGATGATATGGAAATGATTGAATAAGGAAACAGAAAATATGAAAAAAACAATTAGGTTTAAGACTTTATTTGTTCGAGTTGCTTACAGTGAATTATGTAGCTGTTTTGGTGAAGGTTTATATTTTAAGTTTATTTGAGTAAAGATTTATTTAAATTGACAGTTTCTATTCCAGTTACAAAAGTGCAGTTACATACGTAGTTACTACAGTGTATTAAGTGTTTTGGTGATGGTTGAGTGGCTTTGGGGGTGCTGGTGGTGGTGGTGGGCTAGACGCCCCAGAAATGGGTGATGGGTGAGTACGATACTGTTCCCTTGTATCCTACATATTATTACAGTATCTTTTATCCGAAAATATCGATTAAACGAAACTTTAAAAGTTCCATGATTTTCGGATAAAAGAGACTTCACTCATATATATATATATATATATATATATATATATATATATATATATATATATATATCACTCGATGTGGTGCCGCTCTTGGGTGTCTGCCCTTTCGTCACCTTCATTCCTCTTTCTTTCCATCCTCTTCTGCCTTTCTTTCCTTCATTCTTTTCTCTTCCTTCTGCCTGTGGGTGATTCGACAGTGTGTGAAAAGCCAAATGGTTCCCTGTACACCAAGAAACCATTGGTACGCTGGTTTGTAACCATATAACTAAATTTTGGCGCCTGGTGGTTTAGTGGGTAATTACGTCACTCAATCGGATTGAACGAATGAAGGTTTATATCCAAGGGATGGTTGGGATTTACTGCTCAGGTAATGCCACTCAGAGATGAGTGAGGCTTGTCACTCTCATCCTAAATTCCAGGACCAACTTGCCTAGCCTCTGGCTTCTACACTCCACATGGGGCAATATATATATATATATATATATATATATATATATATATATATATATATATATATATATATATATATATATATATATATATATATATATACACTGGCGACTGACTGGTTGCTTGGAAAGCGCAGGCGAATAAGGAATATCAATACCAGGGCTTGTAGGAACATCTTTAATGGTGACGTTTCGCAATATCTCATTGCATCATCAGACCTTTAAAAACACAGCAGTTGAACAGATGAACTATTGTCACCGATATTGGGTATGTAGAGGTTTGTTATGTACATACCTCCAATAGATGACACCTCTACAAACCCAATATCGGTGACAATAGCTCATCTGTTCAACTGCTGTGTTTTTAAAGGTCTGATCATGCAATGAGATATTGCGAAACGTCACCGTTAAAGATGTTCCTACAAGCCCTGGTATTGATATTCCTTATATACATATATATATATATATATATATATATATATATATATATATATATATATATATATATATATATATATATTCATTCTTAGATCTTTAGTGGAAAAGTTTCTAGAGAAGGGAAAGAAGTTGTATGCGGCTTTCATGGATTTGGAGAAAGCATATGACAGGGTGGATAGACAAGGATTGCGGAAAGTGTTAAGAATATATGGAGTAGATGGAAAGTTGTCGAATGCTGTGAAGAGTATGTACGATGGTGCGAAGGCTGCAGTGCGTATGGATGGTGAACTAAGTGAATTTTTCTCTTTGAAAGTTGGTTTGAAACAGGGATGTGTCATGTCTCCATGGTTGTTCAATCTGTACATGGATGGGGTAATAAAAGAGGTACAAGGTAGGGTAGTGGTTGTTGGAGTGGCCCTGGTGAGAGAGGATAGTGTTTGGAAACTCCCTGTACTGTTGTTTGCAGATGATACTGTGTTGTTGAGTGAAGACGAAGGGGAGCTGCAAGGCTTGGTGGATGAGTTTGAGAGAGTGTGTGGGAAACGGAATCTAAAGGTGAATGTAGGGAAGAGTAAAGTGATGGTCTTTGAGAGAGGTGAAGTCAGTGAATGTACAGCGAGGTTGGATGGTGAGGAATTGGAAAATGTGAGTACGTTTAAGTACTTGGGTAGTGTGATGAGTAAGGATGGAGGTTTGGAGGGTGAAGTGCTTGAAAGGGTACAGCAGGGAAGAAAGGTTGCTGGTTCTTTGAAAGCAGTGATAAGAAACAGGGAAGTGAGCATGGAAGTGAAAAAGTTACTACATGACAGTATTTTGATACCAACTCTAACGTACGGAAGTGAAGCTTGGACATTGTTGGAAGGACACAAGTCAAGCGTGAGAGCAGTGGAAATGAGTTATTTAAGAGGAGCCTGTGGAGTCACGTGGAGAGACAGGCTGACGAATGAGGATATAAAGGAGCGTTGTGGTGTGGATGTGGATGTGATAGGAAGCGTTATAAGGAACACACTGAGGTGGTTTGGCCATGTGGAGAGGATGGAGGGTGAAAGACTGACGAAGAGAGTGTATGTGAGTGAGGTGGTGGGGGGAAGCGGGAGGGGAGGCCGAGGATGAGATGGTGGGATGGGGTGGAGAGGTATATGAGAGAGGGGTGTGTGAGTTGGGAGCAGGGCAGTGAAATGGCGGGGGACTGGGCGACTTGGAGGCGATTTGTTTGTGGCCACCCCAAACGGGATTGAGGCGTCTGGCAATATATATATATATATATATATATATATATAATCTATGTATCTATCTATCTATCTATCTATCTATCTCTCTATATATATATATATATATATATATATATATATATATATATATACATATATATATATATATGCTTGTGTGTGTGTTTGTGTGTGTGTGTGTGTGTGTGTATACTACGAAAATCCAGGGAATGCTGTACCAGTTATCAGACGAATGTTGTTTACGTTACATCAGACCAATTCTCAACCTTTTCGGAGCAAATCAGAGTTTCCCATATAACCAATTTATGAGGGAGATAACTTTCATCCAGGAGCTCGTCAGCAATTGTAGTTCCGTACCGGTTGCATAATCTGCCTAGATACAGTAGGTAAAGGATATTATAAAAAAAAAAAAAAAAGACTATCCCGAGATTAAGCTCCTGACGTTTGGAAGATTATTCCCATGAAAATTAATTTCAACGGTTACTCTTTGACTATCGGCCCTAGTCCTTCACACGAAGCATTTAAGCTGCATGAAGGTGAAAAACCTTTCAGATCATTGGCCCACTAAAGCCGCATAGCATTTCAGTCGCAGGATTTTGATCGAGGGATGACATAAAAGCCACTGCCATCCGCCCTTATCCCGGTTCCGGCTAAGGGAAAAAATGGGAGAAATGGAGTTCCCCCGAGCTAAGCCCTGTATTGGACTATATAGCCCCGCTAGGGTTACAGGAGCGAGCTACCACTCTCAGCATGGCAGCCCGGGCGAGGCTCGAACTCGCAATCCCTCGATTACGAGTCCAGCGCGCTACCACTGTACTACCGCGCCCCCCTCCGGCTAAGGGAGATGCTTGAAACCACTGTCTGACTCACTTCTTCATTTCTGCAACATTCGCCGTCATCCCTCTAATTTTCTCTCTGTTGAACACCACCTCTCTTCCTCTAACATTACCGTCTCTTCTTTACTTAGACTTAGCTAGGCTGTCAGAGGTGACTGACTATACCCACTTCAAAGCCAACGGTGGCTGTTGTGTATAGGTACGCAACAATATAACTTGCTCTTGTGTTCCTGAACTTGAATCTTCTGAATTCTCTACTCTCTACTGTAGTTTCCGCTATCTTATCAGTCTGAAAAAACTTATCCGTACTGTGTAATTATCCCCTAATTCGACAGACTATATAAAATTCGTTGACTATCTTAGTCCCAAGATGGAAGGCATCCTATCAACTTTTTCTTTCTCTAAAGTGTCCATTCTAGGTGAATTCAATGTTCACCACCACCTTTGGGTCTCCTTTCACTGGTCCACCTCGTGAACAAGCCTAGATCTTTTCTATCCTTCATGACCTAGAACATCTTGTACAACACTCTGCTCATATCACTGACCACCTTGGAGAGAGTTCCAGCATATCTGACCTATTCCTTGCAACTAATCCTGCTTATGTAGTTAATCTTCTCTCTGTTGGGTTCCTTCGATCACAACCTTATCACCTTAACCTGTCCTATATTTCTAGTATGGCCTGTGAATCCTCCCCCAAAGCAGCAGCTGTGGCAGTTTGGAGCTGCTGATTGGGAGGCCCTAAGGTAGTACTTCTTTTATTTTTCCTGGAGTGATTAATGCGTCCATGGCCGATAGCTATCTGAGTGTGTCTTGCACTATACAGAGGTTATTCTCTCGGGCATGGAAGCATATATTACTTTCTCTTATCCTGTGACTAATGAAAACAATAATAATAGTTTAAGCATGCTTGTCCTAATGCTGTCCACAACAAGGAGAGGGCTATCAAAAGGTTCTTGGGCCAACCCATTCCTGAATCTCATTTCTTTTATGTTTCTGACCAGCATCGTGCTAAGGCTGACCTTAGTTTTGCTAAAAAAAAAAATAATTTCATTCATACTAAATGCCCTGAACTCTCCAACTCCCATTCTCCCTGCTCTTTCTGGCACCTTGCCAAAAATCTTTCTAACAACTTTACTTCATCATCCTTTCTTTCTCTTTTCTGCTCTGATGACTCCATAGCTATTTCTTCTACTGGTAAAGCAGAGCTCTTCACTCAAGACTTTCTCCTCCAGTTCTACCTTATATGATTTCGGTGTTGTTCCTCCATCACTTCCCCCCTCTGATTTTAAAATTCCTTCAATTACTGAAACTTTTTCTATCATCACTGGCCTCAGTATCAACAAGACATATGGGCGTGATGGGGTCCCTCCTGTTGTCCTCAAGAACTGTATTTCCGTGCTTACACCTTGGCTAGGTAAACATTTTCGCCTTTGTCAACTTGTATCTTCCCTTCTTGAAGGAACTTTGCTCTCATCCAGCCTGTCCCAAAGAAGTGTGACCATTCTCATCCTTCTAACCATCGCCTGACTGCTTTAACATCATGTATTTCTGAAACGTTTGAATTTATTCTTAACAAAGAAAGTTTAAAGCATCTCTCCATATGGGTTCCGCCAAGAACGTTCTACTGGCGATCTGCTCACCTTCCTTTCCAGACTCCTGGTCATCCTCCTTTCTGGACCTTGGAGAATGTTTTGTCACTGCACTTGGCATCTCAAAGATTTTCGATCGAGTCTGGCATAAATCTGTAATTTCCAAACTGCCCCCTTATGGTTTCCACCCTTCTATCTTTGCCTTCATATCTAGTTTCAATTCTGGTCGTTCTATAACTGCTGTTGTAGACGGCCAGTGTTCTTCTCCTGGAGCTGCCAATAGTGGTGTCCTTCAGGGTTCTGTCCTATCACCAACCCGCGTCCTTCTATTCATTATATGGCCTTCTATGCTGTACATCTAACCTTATTCACTCATACGGTGATGACTCCACCCTTCACCTTTCCATTCACTTTCCACAGCATCCATCTCAGCAGTTACTTCAACAAACAAGGCATGAGGGCACACTTAATGTCTGTCTTAGGCCATATCTCTGATTGGGGTAAGAGTAAGCTTGTTTTAGTGTATCAGAAACTCAGTTCTTACATCTTTTGACTCATCAGAATCTACCACTGGAACTTCCTCTAATTATTAACAATAGCTAACTCAATCCTGCATTATCTTTGAACATACTTGGAGTTTCATTTTTGCGGGATTTATCTTGGATAGATCATATCACCTCTGTTTTAAAGACTGCTTCCTAAAGAATAGGTGTGTTAAGCCGACTCCGTGCCCTCTCTACCCTTGCACAAACGTTGATTTTCTGCACGGGTTTTATTCGCCCCTATATAGAGTACAACTTTCTTCTGTGGGGAGGTTCCCCTCATACAGCTCATTTCAATAAGGTGAAGTCAAAGTGTTTGCGTCTCATCAACTTCCCTCCTCGTACTGGCTCCTTCAACCTCTGTCTCTTTGCCACACTGTTGGATCTTTATATCTTTTCTTTCCTAACTTCATTGGTCACAGCTCCTCTGAATTATCTGCTTGCATTCCTCCAATACTACGGCGGTAACAGCAAATTCTCATCCTTGTTCTGTCCAGCTCTCGAATGCAAAAGTTAAGCATTACTCTCAGTCCTTTATTTATGTAACAGGTTAACTCTGTAATTTTTTTCCTCTGGCTATATTTTCTACTGCCTCTGACCTTCAGTCTTTTAAACGCATTATGTCCAGGCATCTCTAAATGACAGGATGTTGATTTTGACTATTATTTTTAT
Source organism: Coenobita brevimanus (assembly GCF_032717465.1). Taxonomy (NCBI): domain Eukaryota; kingdom Metazoa; phylum Arthropoda; class Malacostraca; order Decapoda; family Coenobitidae; genus Coenobita; species Coenobita brevimanus. Next base: position 31,285,031 of record NC_137023.1, on the reverse strand, counting down.
TTTAAGGAAATATTTCCGGGTTTCTAGTCTTTGTGTCCTTCTTCCTTGCATACAAAAAGTCTCAGTGCCAAACTTATATACATACACATTTTATTTATGTAAAATAACTACGATATGATATAAAGGCTCTCACTACCTTGATATTCAGCTTTTAGGAATTACAGCGATCTTATTATTAGAATTTACACGTCTCATAAATGAGCATTCTCCTAACCACTTTGAAGGTAAGTACTCATTTAGCTGCATCATACAGGATACTACCATGTGATCTTATTCTGATGAGGAAAAAAAAAAAAAACTACTGGGTTAACGAGCTGACACTGATGTTGTAGATTTATTAGCGCTCTTTATATTGCTTTGAATGATTCTTCTATTTATATTGGTATGTTGTATACTGTTGAATACTATAAAGACAGATACACCACCCAGGTCAGCAGGAAAACCTCACCAGGCAAAACATTTCATTATTTAATCCATAACTCTAGTGAAAGTTGCAGATCTGTTACAAACACAAAAGGAACGTCATGGAATTACATACTGCATCCCTTCATTGCTCCAGTGTGCCAGCTCCACTTATTTTATTTTTTTTATCATATTTTCCTGTTATTCTTTTAAGTTCCTTTAGTCATTCCGAGAAGTCACTGGTCCGCGATGTAGGATTTTATATATTTAATAATAGTGTTCCATTGTGGACTAGTCTATACGGAAATTAATGAAGGAGCTGTTATTTTTTCTTTACCAACATCATAGATATTGAGTAGGTGATTGTAATACCCAGCAGCTGAATTGACTGGCCACACAAGGAAACACTCTCAAAGCTTTACTGGCGAAATTTACACATAAATATATTCAAATTCGTAATACAGCAAATATAAGAAAGGAGCTCCCCAAGAGAAGTTCTGTCCCTTGGTGTGACAAACTTATCCTTTCATGGAGCATCTTAAGGTTTAATCACTTATTTTCTCATGTACTCATATTGTCCTCCCAGTTCGAGCAAGACACCCAGTCTAAGTAACGTTGGTGAGCTAATCCAGGATGATGAACAGATGAAAAAAAACACTTTGTTAAAATTCGTAAGTAGACCGTTACTTCGAGAACATTCTTACGACACCCAACGACTGTTTCTAGAGGTATTTTGCTTTTCCCAGATTAAGCAAATCTTTTTTTATTTTCTGGTATACAGAAAGTCGTAGTTAGCTTACCTATGTCAGTGACACTGATGTCTGGACTGTCCTTGATCAAAACAATGTCATATTGTATTCCATATTCCCCTGCCCATGTTCGGTGATGTTCTGCAAAAGTAGGGGAAATTTCGAATATTGTTCTTGAACTACTTCTTATTTATTTATTTGTTTACTTATTTATTTTATTTTTTTTGTTTTTGTAAGTTGCATCCACTCTTCTGTTCCCCTCTTCTTTCCTTACTGTCTCATCCTTTGGTTTATTGCCTTGCCACGTGTTTCTCCCCATGATATAGGATTGATAGAATCCCTTTTATTCGCCTGTTCCGAGGTTTAATTATATTTGAGATATGCCTTTCTGCTTCTCTGCTAATAGTTATAATTCCCTCTCGAGACTCCATCACTCTCTTACCATTGTGCTTAGAACATCGATAACGAAATATCCACTAAATTATAGTGACAGGCCCTAAAGTGGACCTCTCTCTCTCTCTCTCTCTTCTCTCAATACTGGGAGACCAACTTCTCAAATTGTTTTAATTCCTGAATTTTCATAAATATATATATATATATATATATATATATATATATATATATATATATGTTATCGAACTGAAAGATGCATGTGTATTTTTCCCAAGGCAAATCTTTTGAATGGATACTGTATTTCATCTGTTATACTGCGTTCTTTCATTATGATTTCTTGTTAATATTGGCGGGCATTAACATACACGGAGTATTACTTGAGAATATTTTCAAACGATTCGTCCAGCCTTTATGAATGTATCGAGGGAATAATGAATACGGTTGTCTGATAGACTTCCTGTGCTGTGCTGTTGGCTTACGAGATTTTGCAATACGTTTTCTTTAGCGGTTTACTCCATGTTTTACATTTTATCATCTTGTATGGTATTTATCAAATTACATCAATGTTTTAAAGATATTAATACCTTGCAGGATAAAACTGAAGGCGTAGTACGGAAGAAAAATGTCAGTGAAGAAAAGTTGCTACGAAGTTCCCTGTATCAAGCAGAATACGGCCCTAAACCAAGGTTGGATGTGTTTGGCAATACACACCCTTCACCCATCCTCACTGAGTGCCACCAGCAACATCTGACATTCAGTGTGATTCACCACATCCTCAGTTACTTCTTTCTTTTGACTCAAAAATCTGAAAGGCAATCTGGCCGCCATTGTCTCTAGCTTTTTGTTATTTCTCTCAGTTCCCATCAGCAGCCACCAGACTGCAGTGTTCATAAAAAGGCTTGCGTAGGATTAGATAACAGAAAACACAAGTAGGTCAACTTTGTTATATATAAAAAAGAAAAAAAAAATAATTTCAAATATATTTCGACAAGGAGATGTAAAGGTGGACCTTGAATATAAAACTAACTGTGTACAGAAGAACAGCCAGTTGGAAGTAAAGACTAGGCATGTTATCCGACTAGAATAATCTTTTATTACGGTAAAGGTTGTCTGCTGCGTTGTGACTAATATGGTGGAACATAATTATCTTTCAAAAGGCAGAGAAGAGGAAAATCTAACTTTATATCTATGGAACAGAAAAGGGTCATTAAGACAAAGGATCAGTGTTTTATTACGTCACGAAGTTCCTACAGATAATGACCCGCTACATACGACTTACATCCAGGGACCCACTTGTATTTTTGGCTGAAGAGACAGGCGAGAAATCAACTTTATAGAAAGCTCTGACAGGTCCGACAATCGAACTGGCATCCTTTCAGATATTGTGTTTACTGTCAGAATTTACAAGATAATTTTTATTTATATCACCTTAGTCTTAATTATATCTGTTGGCAGAAGAAGTGACATTATCTGCAGCGTGGGTCAGGCAGAGGTAGCGTCGGGCTGAGTTTGCTATTCTAGATGCCATAGAAAACTTCATACCACCTTTTTCGTAGTAATTTTCTAGGCATATTTCAAGCTGACACTCTCTTATGTGCTATATACTCGTATTTATTTCTTGACTTAACATAGTTTTCCACATGGAGATGCAAGAGATTTTTTAAAGATGTGGTAAGAAAAATAAAGAGCTGAAGAAGATGCTCTGCAAATCTTCTCAAGTAAACTAAAATTACGAACCTGGTACAGTTCACTAGCATCAATGTAGAAGCTAGAGGCGTCCTGGAGTTTATGTGTGTGTTATTAATCTCTGATAGGGGTGGTCAGCCTTCTTCTCGACAAATTATGAATGTAAATTTATGTTACCGAGACCTTTGCTCTCGTGTGCAACATCGTTTTATTGAAAGCTAGCGCATGCTCGCAGAAATCTGGGGACAAACTAATAGCCTGTCCATCACATAACGCTTGCAGATACCATTATCTTTGTCTCCATATCGTTATTAAGCCCACTTTCACCAATTCTGACCAAAAGTCGAAACAGATTTATCTATCTATCTATTGCCAAAGCCTCAATCCCGTTCGGGGTGGCCACAAACAAATCGCCTCCACGTCGCCCTGTCCCTCACCATTTCACTACCCTGCTTCCAACTCACACCCCCCTCTCTCATATACCTCTCCACCTCATCCCTCCACCTCATCCTCGGCCTCCCCCTCACTCTCCCCCCCTCCACCTCACTCACATACACTCTCTTCGTCAGTCTTTCACCCTCCATTCTCTCCACATGGCCAAACAACCTCAGTGTATTCCTCCTAACGCTTCCTATCACATCCACATCCACACCACAACTCTCCTTTATATCCTCATTTCTCAGCCTGTCTCCATGTGACTCCACAGGCTCCTCTTAAATAATTCATTTCCATTGCTCTCACTCACGACTTGTGTCCTTCCAACAACGTCCAAGCTTCACTTACTAAGTTAGAGTTGGTATCACAATACTGTCATGTAGTAACTTTTTCACTTCCATGCTCACTTCTCTGTTTCTTATCACTGCTTTCAAGGAACCAGTAACCTTTCTTCCCTGCTGTACCCTTTCAAGCACTTCACCCTCCAAACCTCCATCCATATTCATCACACTACCCAAGTACTTAAATGTACTCACATTTTCCAATTCCTCACCATCCAACCTTGCTGTACATTCACTGACTTCACCTCTTTCAAAGACCATCACTTTACTCTTCCCTACATTCACCTTAAGATTCCGTTTTTTACACACACTCCCAAACTCATCCACCAAGCCCTGCAGCTCCCCTTCGTCTTCATTCAACAACACGGTATCATCTGCAAACAACAGTACAGGAAGTTTCCAAGCACTATCCTCTCTCACCAGGGCCACTCCAACATCCACTACCCTACCTTGTACCTCTTTTATTACCCCGTCCATGTACAGATTGAACAACAATGGAGACATGACACATCCCTGTTCAACCCAACCTTCAAAGAGAAAAATTCACTCAGTTCACCATCCACACACACTGCATCCTTAGCACCATCATACATAATCTTCACAGCATTCAACAACTTCCAATCTATTTCCGTCAATTTCGCGTCTGCGCGTCACGACCGATTGCCAGATTTTTCTCTTTCGTATTTTTCTCTTCATATCGACCTAATGCAAACAGAATTACGTTGATACCTATTAACCTACGATTCCCGTAAAAGAAACAAGTAAATGCACAAATAGTCACACACATACACAGCTTGATTTTATAAGTTTTGACTTTATAATTTAGATATTCCTATATTATGCTTTTGGTAGCTTAAGTTTTGTTGGCATAATATTTTATCTTCTTAATTAACAGCTGCATGTCTTTCTTTACCCTAAATAAAACCGCCCAATGGTGGCAAGAGTAAACTAACAAATGCGTTAGTGGACCGTGTAACCTTGGTCTTGCCATGAAGACGTGGTGGGGGAGGAGGGTGAGTGGGAACATAAATTGGCGAGAGGAGATAAGATAAGAATTGGCTGTGCTCGGCTGGAGTCTCTGGGGGCGGTGGGCTGAGGCAACTTGTGAAAATGGGTGTTGTAGGTTTACTACTTTGAGTGCAGTGAAGGTTAGATTCAAAATAGCACCCTAAAGTGAAAATGTTATGTGTTAGGAGTAGAAACTGGTGTGGGAGACTGCAAATGAGTAGGAGATGAAATTGTGGTAGTGGGTGGGGAGGGGCCGTGAGAGTATACACTGCGAGAATGGATGCTGTAGGACAAATGGTCTGATTGCAGAGAAGATAAATTTCATTGTTATCTCCAGCAATAAAAAGAGAAGCTTACGTAGGTCTCATTTACGTGTTCTGACTCATTTAAAAACGGCAGCGCCGGGCTGAAAGGGTTTATCGAGACAGTTTTAATCCTCTGACTGCTAGAATTTTTCAAATTGAGTAAGACCTGTTTTGTGGAGCCTGAGTAAAATTATTTGATGCGTCGAAGGGTTAAGAGAAGTCTAATATTATTTTATTATGATGCACATTGGTTTTGGTATCAGCACAACAGATTTATAAATTTCGTCGAACATTTTGCTGCAATGATTTTATCTTTCGTATTTCTGTGAAAGATCTGTAGAATGTTGCAACTAAAACCAGGTACAGTGAAACGTTTATTACTGTCTCGTGGATCAGGACAGGGAAACGAAAGTTCAGGTGAAAAGGTCAAAGGTTTTGTCGAAAGATTAAACGATAGTGACTTTACTCCTGTTGTTATTGTTATACGTTTTCACCTCTGTTGAAAAAAAAAAAAAGAAGGGTTAGATTGGTACATAGCAACAACACGAGCGTCATGAAGGCAGAAAATTAATTTTTGCTAAGTTCCAGACTTCCCCTAGAATATGTACAGTACACAATAAGGGAATTTACATATATGCTCCCAGTGATACAACTGAGTATAACGGAGACAGGGAGGACACGGGCTTTGTCCACCAGTCTGATCGATCTAAGAATCGAACACTGGTCCTTCCTGGTGCAGGCTGGATATGTTAACCAATGAAGTACCGGTTCCTCCACCACTGTATTCAATTCAGCTGTTTTCTTAGTTTATTTCTCTGCTTTGGTAGACGATGGTGATAGCCATATTGTGATTTTGGAAAATTCGTTGCGCGTCTGCTTTAGTTATTTATTCTGTAAACTGTGCCTCAGTTCCCTCATGTTCTTAATTAATACAAATTATGTCTATATTAAAAGGCTATGAATAATATACGAGATAATGTTTCAGCGTAAAATGGTGAATAAATCCCTAAACAAGGGAAACTACAAAGCCTCCTATGCCACCAAGAGTACGACCCTAAAGTCGAGCCATTGGTGTGGAGCTCGTCACCTGAATACCTAAATCAGTAGTGGGAGTGGCGGGGTAGAACAGTGCAGGTCTGAAAGATAATTTACGTCAAGAAATCAGTAACATAACCGACAAGGAAAGTGCTCAGTAAGCATTTCCTCTGGCTGCCACAAGCAACTGTTAACTTACAAAATACACTTCCCAATTTTCGATCTGGGTGAAACAGGTTAAAAGACAGAATGCTCAGGATTTATGTCTGTCAACTACAATCGCCTACAGGACGGTCATTAGTGCAGACATAAATTTTTGCTAAGTCCCAAATTTCCTCACCAGAGCACGACCAGCAGTAGTTGGTAGTACCCCCAGGTCACCCAAATAGAGCACGATGAGCAAGTAAGTAAGTAACAAGGACTAGCACCAAGCCCAAGAGACGATGAACAAGGTTAAGGGAGAAATGAACTTAGTACACCAGTCCAACCTCTCCGAGTATACTGTCCTGGCACAGTACAAAGCGTAACCAGAGAAACTGAAGACAAAGTAGGTATAATATGAAGAATTTTCGTTTAAACTTAAATAAACAATAATGCAAGCCTTCGTTTCGTTTTGTTTTTAAAGTCTCCAACATAACTGCATGCATCGGCCTTGCTCATCTAATGGCTGCTCTCCATGCTGATAGACCTCTGGTAGCTTCCCTATTCTGTCTCTTATCTCTGAGGTCACACCCAATGACCTCGTCCCCGGGTCTTTTTCGGTCTGCCTTTCTCAACACGCCCAATTGTCATCGCCCATCCTCTTCACATACCCAAACCATCTCAGTCTATTTCTCCTCATTACAACACTAATACACTGCAGTCCCATCCTACCTCTCAATTCCTCCATAAAAAACCTAGCCCCCCCGGGCCCCGCATTCAAAGACGCACTGCACATCCACCTAATCATTGTCATTTGTGCACGTTTGAGCCAACAGGCCGGGAACCCCTGCAGCCCATTTTTTGTCATGGAGACTCACATGGGCCCCAGTTCGGACATAGGCTATGTGAAGTTGACCTCTGAGGTCATTTGAGGTCACTGACCGGAGGTCATTTGAGGTCAACGTTAATCCACGCTCGAACGACTGGAGCATGCAGCCCAATTTTTGGCATGGAGCCTCACATGACCTCCATTTCGGACTTAGGCTATGTGAGGTTGACCTCCGAGGTCACTTGAGGTCGCCGGTAGGAGGTCATTATTTTGAAGTCACAGATAATAGTAAGCAATGGGCATAAATACTGTCCGTTAGTCTGCGTAAGCTGAAATAGAAAGTTCCTGGACCTTTTATAATTCCTCTTCAAGAGCATAAGAGGTATTCATGGTCTTTCTGGAGTAGGAAGAAAACTGAACTAGAACAGATAGGATTAGAGTGTTCCCCTTTTTGGCCCAGCATCGCCGGGTATCCCTGCTAATTTGCTATTTGTAGGGGAGGTAGTTCATTTGTAATTATTGGGTTAATAATTATTCGTACCGCTTTGTTCTGAGTTTTGTCCTGTTATTTTAGTGCAGCCTCTCCACATCCACTCGACAAGGGTGAGCAAAAATCGTGTTGAGAGTACAAAGGACTCTTGCAAATTATACCTAACTGCTCGTCAGTGAAGAAGTTACAGCTTCTGTACAATAATCCAAGTTTCTTTGGGGCAGATTTAACAAGTGATCTAGTGTGAGAAGCCCAACTGACTGTATTGTTAAGTGAAGTACCAATAATTTTAATACTTAACCCTTATACGCCGGTTGATATGTATTGCCATCATGATTTTGAGAGCGGAGCAACACCAGTTGATGTTGTCACATAGCCTATGATTTCATCATCCCTTGTATAATTCTAACTTATGATACAGTTTTGTTCATGATTGCATCATCCTTTGTATGATCCTAATGTACAGTATGCTGCATGTTTGTTCACGATTCGCCACGTGGCTTCCATAGTGACCAGGCTTGCGTGTTCTACCTCACTCCCCCCTTCTGCCCCTTATAGTAAAGTAAGTCGTTCTTTCTGTTGTTCAGAGCAGGATTGTCAACTCTTCATCCCCTATGCCTTCATTTGCGCGTCCTTCTTACAAGTTGTATCAAGCTCTGCCGCCCCCCTGTATAATGAGCTCAGTCTCTGCATTAGTTGCCACTTAGATCTATTCCTCATTCTGTTCACATCTCTGTCCTCCCCTGTACAGTATATTATTTTTTTTGTGAGTGCTCAGGAAGTCTCCAGCCATCTAGCTGCTGTATAATTTGAGTATAAGTGTTATTACCATTTTTCTTGTACTGTATAGCCTAAGACGTTAATTCATAAGCCTGGTAAAGATTTGATGATTCATATTGGTTCCATACTGTCAGCCAGTATTAGTAATATTTTGTATCTGTAATAATATTATATCTTGCTTTAACTCAGCATTATCCGGTTTTCTCACTTTATCAGGGCTGACTTAGATAAATTTGCTCTTGCTAAATTCGTGTTAATAGAGGCTATTGCAGTTAACCATATATGTAACCTGTTTTGCCATTACATTATCCTTATAAGTCCTGAATGTTTAGTTGTTAGTTTGAGCATTAAACTTTAACTTGTAATATTACCTAAGTCTTTTGTTTTGAACCTGGAACTTTGCGGGACAGTAGTGATTTTAGTATTCTCACTTGAAGTGTTCATTATCTCTCTCTGTTCCGTAACATTAATTTGGCGACCTCTTATCAGGATATTCAGGATATTATCATAAGGATATTGCTTGATATTTTGTGACTGATTTATTCATGATGTCTACTATTACTACTCTTGATGAAGCCAAAGATTTTTTGTCAAATGTGCAAACAGTGTGTGATGTAGAAAACAGAACAAAGAATGAACTTAAGCTTGTTGCTCAACAATTGGGAATTGCTCTTCACTCTCATCATTCTAAAAATCAAATTGTTGGCATGATTAATAAAAGCTTGTTTAATGTAACTCCTCCAGATTGAAATAGCTAAGTTTCAGCTAGCCCTGCAGGAGGCTCGTGCTAAGAAGGCTGAGTTTCAGGCACGTGCTAAGGAGGCTGAGTCTCAGGCTCGTATTCAGGAGGCACAGGCACAGTCTCAGGCACAAATTGAACTTGCTAGGATTCAGGCAGACCATGAGCATCGCATGAAACAAGGTGGAACTGGATCATCTAGCTCTGATGATTTTGATGTGGCTAAAAATGTTAAACTTGTCCCTCCTTTTAATGAATCTGATATAACAAAGTATTTTCAGTTGTTTGAGAGGGTAGCTACAGGTTTTAATTGGCCCAAAAAGTAGTGGCCAGTACTCCTTCAGAGTTTCCTCACGGGTAAAGCTCAAGTAACTTATGCATCTTTGCCTCAGGATCAATCTGATAATTATGATGTAGTTAAGAGCTTGATTCTTAAGGCCTATGAGCTTGTTCCTGAAGCCTATAGGGTACAATTTAGGACAACTTATAAGCAAGATAAGCAATCCCATGTTGAGTATGCAAAAATCAAAGAAGATCTGTTAGAGCAGTGGTTAAATTCTAAGAATGTAAATTCTGATTTTGATAAATTTAAGCAGATGATTTTGCTGGAGGACTTCAAAAGGTGTATTAATAAAGATGTAAGCCTGTATCTTGATGAGAAAAGAATAGATAATTTGTCTGATGCTGCAGTTTTAGCTGATGAATATGTTCTCACTCACAAGAGATATTCTAAAGAAAAAAGGAAAACTGAGAGTAAGTACGTTGCCTCTATTCAGAGTACAGGTAACAGGAAAGAGAATAAAGATGATGTTTCTCAGGAAGTAAATACCAGCTCCACCTCTAGATTTCAGAAAAGTAAATGTACATATTACGGAGAAATGTTTCAGGAGACAGCGTGATGTGAATAAAAAGGAGTCTTTAAATATTCAGTCAATTGGTCTAGTGTCCACCCTTGAGAGTTCCCAGAACTCTTTAACCGAGTTAACTGAACCTGCTTTGAGGGGTAAATTAATTTCTCATGATGAAGCTCCTCTTTTGAGCAGTAACGTGGGTGACACTCTCAAGAGTTCATGTGCTAATTTCCTGTTTGATGGTTTTGTCAGTCCTCTGGACAGTAATGACAGGAAATCAGTTAAAATATATCGTGATACAGGTGCTTGCCAATCCCTTATGCTGACCAGTGTTCTAGGCTCTAATGTTAATTCCTCTGATGAAACTGTAATCTTACAAGGTGTAGGGAATAATTACTTCTCTGTCCCTCTGTGCAGAGTGAATTTAGAGTCTGGTTTTGTTAATGGTTCCGTTATGGTTGGGTTGGTTGAGACACTCCCAATGTCAGGTGTAACTTTCTTACTTGGAAATGATATTGGTGGAAGTCAACTGTGTCCAGCTCCTCAGTTGTCTAGTGAACAAGTGACTGCGACCCAGGATTGTGATGTCCCTGATGTGTTCTCTGCATGTGCGGTCACTAGGGCTAAGTCTAAAGTTACTGTTGACTTAGAGGATAATGATGATGATGATGTTATCCTAGCTGACACTTTTCTTGCTAATTTGGACCACTCACCAGATGAGGCAGTACCCCGTGGTGTTGATAATTTGTCTCGTCAAGAGTTGGTTGAGTTGCAGGTTGCTGACCCTGAGTTGAAAGGTCTAGCTAACTCTGCTTGCAGTGAGGAAGAGTCAGGTGGTGCTTCTAAAGTCAGGAGTACTTATGAGGAAGTGGAGACCCCCAACAGCATCAGCCGACTGTGAATGGGAGGTTGTACATCAAGTTGTCATCCCTCGTGTTTGTAGGCAGGATATCATTAGAGTGGCTCATGATTCCAGTTTGGCAGGACACCTTGGAGTGAGGAAGACTGTGGCATGCATTTTGAAACACTTCTACTGGCCATGTATCTTCAGAGATGTTTCCTGATATTGTAAGTCTTGTCACACCTGTCAAGTTGTGGGGAAGTGTAATCAGACCGAAAAGGTTGCACCTCTAGTTCCCATTCCTCCTTTTGAGGCGCCATTCACCCGTGTGTTGGTGGATATTGTGGGCCCTCTTCCTAAGACTTCTTCAGGATTTTCTTATGTGTTGACCCTGATTGATATGGCTACTCGTTATCCTGAAGCCATTCCACTTAGAAATATCTCAGCAAAGAACGTGGTTAAGGAAATGCTAGGGTTCTTCACCAAGTTTGGTCTGCCCAAGGAGGTACAGTCAGACCAGGGAAGTAATTTCATGTCAAATGTTTTCAAGCAGTCTCTGAAAGAGTTGGGCATCACCCAGATCACGTCTTCAGCTTACCATCCCCAGACCCAAGGAGCGTTGGAGAGATATCATCGAACACTCAAATCGATGCTCAGGAAATACTGTTTGGAACATCAGAAAGACTGGAATAAAGGTCTTCCATTCATTGTATTTGTCGCAAGAGAATCTCCAAATGAATCACTGGGCTTCTCACCCTTTGAACTACTGTTTGGCCATGAAGTAAGAGAACCCTTTAAGCTACTCAAGGAATGCTGGCTGTCGGAGGAAGATGACGTCAACCTGCTGGAGTATGTGATGAAGTTCAAAGAACGGCTGTCCACTGCTTTACAGCTGGTGAGAGGGAATTTAGGAGCTGCTCAGGAGAAGATGAAAACTTGGTATGATAAGAAGTCCAGGTTACGCCACTTTCAGCCAGGAGATCAGGTTTTGATTCTGCTACCAGTGCATGGGCAACCTCTTGAAGCCAAGTTTAGTGGTCCTTATTCCGTGGAGAAGAAACTCAGTGATGTCAACTATGTCATCGCCACACCAGATCGTGGAAAGAACAAGCAACTATGTCACATCAACATGCTAAAGTTATATCACAGGCGGGACGAAAATAACCCAGTCTGCACTGTAGCTGTTCCACCCGAGTCTGGAAGTGAAGCTCTCCCATGCAGTATGAGCCTGAGTGAAAGTTTGGGGAAGAATCCTGATATCATGAATGATCTCCAGACTAAGCTTTCTCATCTAGCTCCCGAGGAAAGGCAGGAGTTTTCAGCATTACTGCAGGAGTACCCGCAAGTATTCCGTGACACTCCAGGAAGAACCACTGTGTTGATGCATGATGTCGATGTTGGAGACGCAAAGCCAATTAAACTGCCTCCTTACCGTGTGAACCCAGTGAAAGTTCCTCTCATCCAGAAAGAGCTTGGCTACCTGTTGGACCACAAGATGATTGAGCCCTGTCAGGGCGAGTGTGTCATAAAAGACTGTGTAGTTACTTGTAGAGAAGTTTTGTGGTTTAGTTGTCACTCTCAATTTCTTGTAGTAGGAATTAAAGATGAATACAGGAGTTGATCTTAATTTATTATCTTCAAAGAAATCTAAGTTGAGCAGGGTATGTCTTACAGAGACTATATAATAAGTAAGTCTAGTTGAGCCCCTCTTTCTTGTTCACTCTCTCCACTACCTGTCTGTTCAAATGCTAGCCTCCTTCTGAGCTCTCTTTCCTAAATTCTGGTGAAACAAGGTTCGTGTCACGTGTGTTACACTGTGGTTGGAAAGTCCCAGAAACCTGTGTGTGAGTATATGTGTATGTCACTAGGGCTTTGTTCGCCTGCTATCTCGCTGACACACTACCTACATCATCCCCTGACTCTGCTACTTCCTATCTGTCGTCAACATTTCCTCAGTTAACTTGCAAGATCATTTCCCTTTCCCATGCCCACATGGAACTGTCTATCTATCTATTTATCTATCTATCTATTATGATTTGTAATTATAATATGGACTCATAACATTGCTCGGCCACGCAGCTGAAGGTCCTCTGACAGCAATCATTATTGACATATGCTAATCCATTAGTACATAATGTTGATTATAATATTGTATACATATAATATTCATAGTAAATTACAATGATCCAGTAATATTACATTTTAAACAAGTTGTATACATATTTGAATAAATGCACTAAAGGTAAACTATTTAACTGTAATACAGTATGTACTTGGGTTATTGTAGTGAAATGCATACATGCAAGAAAAAAAAAAAGTTTAAAATTAAGATTATGGTAAGAGTTATTAATATTTCATTTAAAGATAATGGTTCTGGTACGCCATACCTCTATATCATGGGTCATTCTTCTTTGTATTATGTATATATATATATATATATATATATATATATATATATATATAGATAGATAATTAATACTATATACAAAATATGTGCACTTCATTCAGGGGGGTTAACTTGGATGTTAACTCTCCCCTCATTAAATACTGACTCCAAATTTGCAATTCTTGCATGCATTCTGTGCATTGCGAACAGCAGTACTGCAAATACAATGCAGAAGATTATAAAGACAGTAGGTGCTGGGCTATACACATAATATGGGTTGAACATACTCAAACTCAAATCTTCCCAGGGCTTCATTGTTTCATTGATCAGCTGCATAGTTTCAAACTTAGGTGAAGTCAGCTTAATACTTGTGCTCATGTTTAAGTCCATATCAGGCAGTGGGTGGAAATGTTTGTGTGTATGATTTAGGATGGCGTAGTGATTGATGGCGGATAAAGTAGACATGGCTGGTGTAAATACCGCACAGTAGTCTGGTACTATGTATAATCCTGAGGCTGAAGTATGAGATGGTGGTATATCTGGACAGACTATGTAAACTGATGTGTTATGAGTGAAATAAAACAACTATGAGTGTCCGAAGCGTTGATGGTGTACAAGTTTATCTGGAGCAAAAGTGAAGTTGCAATGATTATGAATATTGTCATTTCTGATGATAGCCATTTCACAAGGGACTATATCAGTAGGCTGAAACGTGAAAATGTACGCAGGACAAAGATGAACAGCATATAAGGATGTGCGGCACTTTCGTTCAATCGTTGATTCACTTGCAAAAGTGACAAAGTCCCGTCTCTTGGAGACCATGATGAGTTCGGTGTCTATGTTGATGTTGATGACCAAAGTGTTGTTATTTTTATAGGGGAAGGGGTGTATTTCGTATACTGTGAACAGGTCTTCAGTTATGAATGGTACATGAACTACTACTGATGTTGGTGTTAGTGTTGCTTCTAAATATGGATAATATTGCATGAATTCCCTACTGCGGAACAAAGGCTTTAATTTATGTTTATGTATGCCTTGACTAATTATCTGACGTAGCTCATGAACTGGGATTAAGTCAATTGTGATCTTGCCATCACCAGCATTCGAAATACCTTGCATAAGTGCCCTGAAACGATCTCTAGTGTTGTCTAATTGTAGTAGAATCGTGTCAATATCTTCTGTGATGATGGAGAAGTGTTGGAAAAGTGTAATGTTTCCGTCCGTTTCATTTATTTTATCTACACTTTCGAGAGCTATGTTTTCTGCCTTTTTCAGATTTTTCACAATTGTCTTCATCGCTGAGTTCTGTCCTGTGATGAAGTTATCTTGGTATGTTAGTATCTGAGCTATTTTATTAAATTTGTTGTTTATTTCTTTGAGGTCATCCTCTGTAGCCAATCCAAAGATGTTCCCAAGAACTGCACCACCCAGGTCGAACAAATCGCGCTTTTGGCGAGTACGTGTGATGTTGTTCCTGTCGCTCAATACCTCTGTTCCATAAGATGGGAGATCTTGGATCATGATGAGCATAGTTGACTTTGCCTGTTCTAGTTTCCATTTCGCTAACTTCACTATTTCATTCACTTCCTTTGTGTTATGTGCTTGTGAAACATAGCTTCCTATCATGAAGTCCAGGGTTCGCATAGGCTTCGCAAGATTGTCTAGATAAGTAGGTAATTCATACAAGTAATCTAGACTTATTTCAGTACTCATGACGTCCTTAACGATTTTAGTCGTGGCCGTTGGAGCTATGAGGCATCCTTGTCGTACTATGTGTTGGGGGTCTAAGTGCGCATATCCTCCTGCTATGTACAGGAGAATCCATAACATAAGTTCCTTCATCGTAACCTACCGAAAAAAAAATCTATTAATTTCCTAATATGGTCATGCTGTGGTCGATGATAGTGATGAAGTGCGTTACGGTTGATTGTTATTTCATTTATAGAAGGAGTTTAAATCGATATTTAATTCTCGTAAATGATGTACTGTAGATTTTATTGGAACAGTTGCACCTATGTTCGATTGTTTGGTATATGACCTTAATTTCTTTTTGTAATCATTGTTGTTTTCTTCCTTTGTTTCTTGAGGTACATTCGCCTGTTCGGTTGTATTCGATGCTGAATAATTATTGGATAATTCCCTTGAAACTCGTTTTAAATGGTCAATATGAACTTGTTTTTCTTCGCCACTTGACAGTGACTTAATTAAAACTTTGTTTGCTTTTATGTTAATTACTCTGTATGGGCCCTCAAATTTTGGGGATAATTTATTGTCTCTCGTATGAATGATACCATAAACAATGTCTCCTAAGCTGATAGGTGACTCTCTTGCCTTCTTGTTTAATGCCTCCATCATTTCTTCCTTGGACATCGTTAATTATCTTTTGACTCTTTTGTGTATGTCCTGGAATTCACGTAAACGGAGTTTAGAGTAATCATCGTAATTGTATATGGGCAGACTGTCACCTTCTAGGAGCTCATATGGTAGTTTTTTATCTGTGCCATATATAATGAAATGTGGTGTGTCACCGATGGATTTATTTATAGATCCATTAATTGAGGCTTCTACTCTGGGAATCCAATCATCCCAGCTTGCATAATTTTCACTGAGAATGTGTCGTAGCACATCTAATACTTTTTTATTTTGTCTCTCTACCAACCCATTCGATGCTGGGTGAGAGGCTAAAACGTTAACCTTTTTGATGTTGTATTGTTTACATATTTCTTGTAAGATCTCAGAATTAAATTCTCCTCCATTATCACTTATTAGTACCTTTGGGGTAGTAAAGCGACATATTACATTATCTGTTATTGCCTTTGCTACTGTCTCTGCTGTTTTATCTTTAACTGGAGCTAAAATGACATAACGGGATAAATGATCCATTGCTATGAATAGGTATAGGTTATTATTGTATGATAATGGCATCTTGAGTAAATCAACAGTGACAACGTCCCATGGTTGATGTGGTACAGGGTAATTACCCATCGGTGCAGGTGTGATTGGGTATCCTTTGTGTTTCGCACATGATTCGCATCTGCCTATATGATTGTTTATATCTTTTCGTAATGAAGGCCAGTAATATAACAGCTGGGCTTGTTTGAATGTCTTATCCTTTCCAGGATGTCCTGCATGTGGGCTATCGTGTATCGTTCGTAATACTTGGGGTATCATGTCATTAGGTACTACCAACTGGTTAGTATTTCTTTGGTGTTTTGGTTGTTTAGAGTTAATCTTGTATAATGTATTATTGACCATTGTGAATTGTTCGAGTGGGACATGCACCAGTCTCTTCGGAGGCGTGGGTTCATATCCCACCGCTGCCACCAAATAATGTCATGAAAGACTTTGTAGTTACTTGTAGAGAAGTTTTGTGGTTTAGTTGTTACTCTCGATTTCTTGTAGTAGGAATTAAAGATGAATACAGGAGTTGATATTAATTTATTATCTTCAGAGAAATCTAAGTTGAGCAGGGTATGCCTTACAGAGACAATATAATAAGTAAGTCTAGTTGAGCCCCTCTTTCTTGTTCACTCTCTCCACTATCTGTCTGTTCAAATGCTAGCCTCCTTCTGAGCTCTCGTTCCTAAATTCTGGTGAAACAGGGGTCGTGTCACGTGTGTTACACTGTGGTTGGAAAGTCCCAGAAACCTGTGTGTGAGTATATGTGTATGTCACTAGGGCTTTGTTCACCTGCTATCTCGCTGACACACTACCTACATCATCCCCTGACTCTGCTACTTCCTATCTGTCGTCAACATTTCCTCAGTTAACTTGCAAGATCATTTCCCTTTCCCAGGCTCGCATGGAGCTGTCTATCTATCTATTTATCTATCTATCTACTGTATTATGTCCCTCTAGTCCCTAAGCCAGGTGGGTCACAGCGGCTTTGCATCAACTACAGACGTGTTCATCAGATAACCAAAACAGACACTTACCCTCTCCCTCGCGTGGAATATTGCATAGACAAGATCGAAAAGGCTAAGTACATAAGTAAGTTTGATTTGTTAAAGGGATACTGGCAAGTACCTATGACTGAACGTGCTAGGGAGATCTCATGTTTTGTAACACTAGGAAAGACTTTTCCATCTTCTGTAATGCCATATGGTATGAAGAATGCACCAGCCACTTTTCAGAAGCTCATGAATGTTGTAACAGAGGGTTTGGCAGGGTGTGTTGTTTATGTTGATGATGTATTAATCTTCAGTGACAACTGGAAAGATCACCTATGCCATGTCAGTAAATTTCTTGAGCGTTTGGTTCAGGCTAATCTTGTAGCTAATTTATCAAAGTGTGAGTTTGGTCAAGCTAAAGTTCAGTACCTTGGGTATGTAATTGGTGATGGACATGTTGCACCACCAGGAGCTAAGGTTCAGGTTATAAGTGATCTTCCCAGACCTAAAAGTAGGAAAGAGCTACAAAGATTTTTGGGAATGGTAGGTTATTACAAGAGATTTGTTCTTAACTTTTCAATTCTTGTATCACCACTTACAAATCTACTGAAAAAGGGAGTTACATTTGTCTGGACCGATAACTGTGAATCCTCTTTCAGTAAACTTAAAACTATCCTATTAAGTCAGCCAGTGCTTGCTACTCCAAATTTTGCTAAGCCTTTTAAGATGGCTGTTGATGCAAGTGATACAGGAGCTGGGGCTGTTTTGCTGCAAGAGGATGATCAGGGTATTGAACACCCTCTATCTTATTACAGTAAGAAGTTCACTCCACCTCAAAAGAACTACTCAACTATTGAGAAAGAGCTTTTGGCCTTGATTTTGGGTTTACAGCATTTTTCATTTTATTTGTGTTCTGGTTTTGACCCCATAGTTATTTATACCGATCATAACCCACTGAAATTCCTTAGTAAGTTTAAAGACAAAAATCAGAGATTGACAAGATGGAGTCTACTTCTTCAGGAGTATTCATTAGACATACAACATGTCAAGGGGAAAGAAAATGTTATTGCAGATTGCTTATCTAGACTTTAGACAGAATGTTTTAGAATAATAAGAAATTTCCTTTGTAAATTTCTTTTTCTTTGTGGGGAGGTGTTACATAGCCTATGATTTCATCATCCCTTGTATAATTCTAACTTATGATACAGTTTTGTTCATGATTGCATCATCCTTTGTATGATCCTAATGTACAGTATGCTGCATGTTTGTTCACGATTCGCCACGTGGCTTCCATAGTGACCAGGCTTGCGTGTTCTACCTCATTCCCCCCTTCTCCCCCTTATAGTAAAGTAAGTCGTTCTTTCTCTTGTTCAGAGCAGGATTGTCAACTCTTCATCCCCTATGCCTTCATTTGCGCGTCCTTCTTACAAGTTGAATCAAGCTCTGCCGGCCCCCTATATAATGAGCTCAGTCTCTGCATTAGTTACCACTTAGATCTACTCCTCATTCTGTTCACATCTTTGTCCTCCCCAGTACAGTATATTATTTTTTTGGTGAGTGCTCAGGAAGTCTCCAGCCATCTAGCTGCTGTATAATTTGAGTATAAGTGTTATTACCATTTTTCTTGTACTGTATAGCCTAAGACGTTAATTCGTAAGCCTGGTAAAGTTTTTATGATTCATATTGGTTCCATACTGTCAGCCAGTATTAGTAATATTTTGTATCTGTAATAATATTATATCTTGCTTTAACTCAGCATTATCCGGTTTTCTCATTTTATCAGGGCTGACTTAGATAAATTTGCTCTTGCTAAATTCGTGTTAATAGAGGCTATTGCAGTTAACCATATATGTAACCTGTTTTGCCATTACATTATCCTTATTGAGTCCTGAATGTTTAGTTGTTAGTTTGAGCTTTAAACTTTAACTTGTAATTTTACCTAAGTCTTTTGTTTTGAACCTGGAACTTTGCGGGACAGTAGTGATTTTAGTATTCTCACTTGAAGTGTTCATTATCTCTCTCTGTTCCGTAACAATGTGTATAGCCACAAGCGTCTTCTCGCCACCCTTTGAACTTTAACTTATCCTTATTCATCGAAGGGACCAACTGGAGACGTGGGGATGCTTTCATTAAAAAGAGGAAGAGTTGGTGAATCTTATGTGTATTTAATTTTTTCTCTAGCTGTAATAGTTTGGCAGTTATTAGGGTTTGAAGTAAGAGTATTTTATCCAAAATCACAGAATTCCCCCATAGGGAGGAACGTGCGAAATCGGAAAACCCGCGGCATGTTGGGGTTAAGAATGCTGGTTGCATTGAAGGTAATAAAGGCATCTGGGAATATCTGACCATTAGTAAATAGGATACTGTATATTTGGTTTTCTTAGTGTTAACTGGTATTCAGTTCCCATTCAGTGATTTTAAATATGTCTTGATATATGAAGATTTCTGTTCTGAGTTGGGAGTTAAAGTTATCAAACTCTGTGAAAGGGTGGTTAAGTGTAAAGGAATTGTGACTCGTTGAGTCATCTGCATACAAGTGAATGGGATTATGGGTAACAGACATGAGATCATTAATATGGATGATATGAATGAGGAACAGGGTTGGAGCCAGGACTGATCCTCGCAGCATGCCGGCATTAACCGAGCCGAAAATGGAATATACATAATGTACCTTTACTCTTATATTTCTGTTGCTGAGATATATGGAAATCAGTGGAACAAAAGATTATAAGACACAGCAAGGGAGTTTGAATAACAGGGGACAGTGCCACACTCTGTCAAAAGCTTTATAAATATCACGAGCTACTGCATGGTTTTCCCCATGTTAGTCAGTTGACTGATGGATTGTGTGAGTAATGAGACTGTCCATATTAACTGTGGATCTTTCGTGGCAAAAACCATACTGTCTGTCACTAATTAAGTTGTATTCAAGATATTTAAGAATGTCCTTATTAATGACACTCTCAAATGCTTCACCCATAGAAAATGTAATAGCTATGGGTCTAAAATCAGAGAGATCAGAGGAAATTCCTATCTTTGGAGCTGGGGGGGTGGGGGAGGTGTTGGCTTCCTCCCAAGAGTTAGGGAATAAAAGAAATAAGAAACTTATGCATAGTTTGAACCAGTTAAGCGCGCTTTATGAGCGCGTGATGAGCTAGCGAGCCTGTGTATGTACGCCTATCATAATAATTTCATCTTGAGGTAAACTTTCAACATTTCTAGTGAAGTAGTTGAACAATAACAGAAGAACAATTGAGCTAAAATAATCACTATCTCACGTTTTCTCTCTCTCACTTTTTCTCTCTGGCTGTGCATATAACAAGGCGCCGTAGCATTTACCACACGCGCTATGTTAAATTCTCTGCTCCCGACTTGTCCTGTCAACGAACTGTGTCGGTATGCGTCTGGCTATTGATCAGATGATAAAACCCAGAAATGAGGCGAATACCCTTACTGACTTCAAGCCCTAAGCATAGAAAAAACGTTCTTGTATAATTACAAGCGTAATATCCGATATATAATTATAAGAACTCATGCAAAAAATCATAGTGTTACAAAAGGAAATCTTTTAAATTTTGCCTTATTAAGTAATATATAACTAAAAGCAAAATTCATTTAATGTATCTGCTACCTACTGAAAGAATCTCTTCTCTGTCTCACATAGTTGAAAAGTTACTAGCCTTTGAAAACTATCGCGGTCGGGCAGGGTCGTGTCGGGCCGCTCATTTCTCAGCTGAACTTATATAAACATCGCTCTGCTCGTTGCACTCGTTCGCTCGTAATAATTTAGCTAAAACAGATGCAGGTTCTGGAGAACACTTTTTCAAAGCTAATTGAGGAATTCCACCTAGACCCAGAGCTTTGTTGGTTAATATATTGCCTAACACAGATTTTACCAATCTAATCTGTAAGGCTTTGGTGGAGCAATTTCCGGAGTCATTTCTAGTATTGGAACGTTCTGACTGATTTCCTCTAAGGTAGAATTTCTGGCAAGCGTACTAGCAAGAATGTTAGGAAGAATGTTTGGGAGAATGGGGGATGACTTGTTGAAGTTACCGTTGAAAGAATTGAGAGTTGATCAGAATATTCTATAGTCATTAGGGTTATTCAATAGTCTGGATGTTTGGTTGTGAAATTTTGATTTGGCGAGATTTATTACTGGTTTTGAGTGGTGCTTAGCAATTTGAAATTGATTAAGGGAATCGGTAATTTTTACCTTAAGTAAGATTTATATGTTAAAGACATTTTGCTTGTTGCTCAAGCACAATTACAGTTTAACAGTTTTGAGGAGACCGAACTTTTAGTCAAGGGTTTTTTGTTTCATTAATCCCCTCCTCTCACTGACTCCCTTCAACCTTTGTCTCTTCCCCACACTGTTGCATCTTTATCTCCTTCCTATCACTACT
This sequence comes from Coenobita brevimanus, assembly GCF_032717465.1. Classification (NCBI taxonomy): domain Eukaryota; kingdom Metazoa; phylum Arthropoda; class Malacostraca; order Decapoda; family Coenobitidae; genus Coenobita; species Coenobita brevimanus. The sequence goes on along the minus strand of NC_137023.1, from coordinate 31,263,324 downwards.
TCAGTGGTTACTGTACCTCTGAACTGTCTGCCTGGAGCCCTACTCATTTATGGTGGGGGCACAGCAACCGTCTGACAGCGCACTCTCACCCCTTTTCTGTCCACTTCTGTAATGCAAGAGATAACTGATACTCTCGGTCTTTCATGTATGTAACAGGTTAGTTCTGGAAATGTCTTCCTTAATCTGTATTTCCCTTTAGCTGTGACCTTCAGTTATTTTTTAGAAGCAACGTACAGGTACAGTATCGTGAAATAAGCAAATCTTGAATTGGTTCCATTTTCATTATATTTTCTTGGAAAGAACATAGCTGGTTTCTAGCCTTTGGTTCACTCTTCTCTGCATATAAAATAAACACTACACCCCATATATCTCAGACAGCTTTCTCACTGCAGCAATATTACTTAAGTAAATTTCATGCAAGTGTCGAGGTAACAGTCTAACGATTGCTTCAGCCAAATCAACCAGCAGACAATTCACCAGTAAGAGTCACAAGCACAATTACCTCCCGAACATCACCCTTTGCATTGTACCTGTGCAACGTTCCCCCTACACTAAGATTCCTGGGATGACAAAAACGGTGCATACACTTTCAAGGACCACATACAAGCCATACACAGGCAATGAACTCGGACTCAGTTCATTTAGGGCACTTTCAGGGTCAGACTTTTTGACAAAAAACAAAAAAACAAAAAAACTACCTACTGTACAAACAGTTATTCAAGTCAGTGATGTCCAGTGCTCCACTGGCATGGGCCCCTCATCCTCACACGCATTATATACCCTGCAGGTCATACAGGACAACGCTTTACGTTTCGCTACTGGCTTCTCCAGTACATCTCCCATAACCCACTTACACCCTGAAACTATAATATTCCTTGTAAGAGAATACCTTGATGTCAGAGGCACACAGTTCCACGTAGCAGTCTATGTTAACACAGATCAAATTACCATCTTTCAAGCCCTCCTTGTACGTCCACGAATCAAAGGTATCCTTAAATAGAGTTGATCTACTTCACCTAGCTAAATATAGAGCACAATACCACTCAGCCCTCATAAGGTATCAATTTAGATTTCCGTTGGGTGTAATCACAGAAGACACGTACTGCGTTAGTAGAACAGTCCGACCCAACATGACACACAGAATAGAACACTGCACAGCACACGCTATATTAAGACGCAGACACAACATCAGCGTTGTAGAAGACCTGTAACACAACTCCATAATGGCGGATGCTTATTTCCCGTAGATGATTTTGCTTAGTCAGAGTGACCAGAATTAAGCAAAAACAAAAACTTAATCTCCAGCACTAGTTTACAGTAGGTTTGTCTTCATTCACCAGAACATACATTGATTACCTTCTCTTTCAGCAACTATTACTTAATTTGTTATCTACATAATTCTTGCAGAACTCTACACTCATAGACATCATGAACTTACGTACAAATTTGCAAAGCTCCTTTTCGCATTTAGATGGTAGTAAGTGTCACCTGCATTAATTAGATTTGAAATAATCGACCATTAAACCATTCATGCTCATCCTCTTTTCCATCCCTCTTTTTCATCCCTTAGTGTGTCAGGAACATGATAATGGTATATTTGTACTCCATGATTTTTTTTTTTTTTTTTTGAAAGATAAAGATAGATAGATAGATAGAAAGATAAAGAAAACATTTCATATTTCCTGTATCCATATATAAACAGTCTACGGGTTAAAGGACCAAGTTATGTTTACCATGGATAAACTACTGAAATTTTTACCCTCCACCTGACAAAGTCAGAGGATGGTGTTGTGTGCTTCCATAGAATCTGGCAGCAGGGCGGCTGGCTGGGCAAAGAGATTTCATTTCCAGAGCAAATCTCAGAAAGCACTTACTGTAGTTATGAAATTTCACATAGCTATGTGTCTTGTAGTGAACTGGTGCCTTTTGATTGGTAGAATGCTGTGTCTTAAGCAATTTTTTAATAATGAAAAAAAAAAAAAAAAAAAAATCTCAGGGATTCCAATGCACCCTCTGCAAGAAATCTGAAGTTACATGTAGGGTTGCAACGATGATGATGATGATGGTTGTACCTGAGATGATGACTATAGCGATTATGATGATGATGTAGTGTTGGTGGTGGCAATAACGCTGATGATGGTGGTGGTAGATGATGATGGTGATGATGATGATAGAGGTGGTGATGGTTGAGATGATGATGATAATAATGATGATGATGATGGTAGTGGCAGTATTCTTTGAGATGATGATGGTTGGTGGTGGTAGTCGAGATGATAGTGATGATGGTGGTGGAAGTAAATGAGATGATGATGATGATGATGATAATGAATTTTCTTTGTCACCATTATTAAGTGTTAATGTCTCTGTGTTAATACAGGGGATGGGGGTGAGGGCCATTCTGAGCTTGGTTAGGTGTGCAGGGAGATGGGGGGTATGTGCTTGGTCAGATGGAGGGTTGCAACAGCGTAGTATTGTCTATGTTTCATTTAGCAAATAATGAATTAACTTCTACCTTATCGCATTTTCTTACATACCTAACCCCTTACCTACATACTTACCTCCGTGCCTATTTACTTAGCTCCCTATTTACCTAACTACCTACTTACCCACCCGAGTCCGTACATGCTTCCCCCTGCCCTGCCTTCACACATCCCTACCTACCTCTCTACCGACTTTCCTTCTTACTTTCCTATCTACGTTTGCCCTTTCCTATCTCCTCTGCGCACCTGCCAGCCCACCTCCCTACCCGCATCTCAGTCAACCTACCTGCCTGCCTCCTGCCTACCCGCATACCTATCTCTATGTCTGCCTGCTTCCCTGATTACCTATCTTTCCACCTTTCTCCCTGGCTTCCTTTCTACATTCTTTTCCCCCTATCTCCCTGTCTGCTTTCCTTCCTGCCAGCATATAGACCTGTCTACCTTCAGATCCGACTACGTGCCTGCCTCCTGCTAACCTACATTTCTACCAGTCTCCCTACCAACCATCCTACCAACCTCCTTGCTGACCCACCTACATTCCTCTTGAACCTTTATATTTGCCTACCTAATTCTTTACCCACCTACCTACCTTCCTATCCACCTACATACCACCCTACCCACTTCCCTATCTACAGTGACTTCCTACCTATTTTCCCACTTCCCTGTTTACCAAACTACCTACCTCTCAACATACCTCACTGCCTACCTCAACAACGTTATGAATCAGCGACACGGGCGCATATTTATTTATTTATTTATTCATATTATTTTTCACATTTGCCAGTTCAAGTGGTTTGTATGAAAACTGTGAAGGAGACATTACTTACTGCATTCTGATCATCCTTTCCAATGATAAGTGTTATACCTACACTCGCAAAACGAAAAAAGGGAGAATATTTTTGGCAATTCTTACCCTAGGGGTGTTCTGAGCGTATTGGCCATCCCGATGAGGGCACAGTGTTTGATAGACAAGGTTCATTTTACACCACAATCGTCAGAATTGCTTCATAATCTCGGCCACTTGAGCGCACACAGATAGACGAGCGGACTGAAAACTGTTGTCCCTGCTCAAGCGCAGTAAATATCTACTCATCAAGCAATCCATCTCTCTGTCTGTCAATGCTCAGTGTTCTTCAGCAATTCTTAATCACTTTCTGTTTTAACAAATCATGCAAAATCCCACCAGCCATCCTCGTCTCTCTGAATTCTCCTCATTCTGCTTAATTCTGGCGAGGCCGTTCCCTATATGAGCCAGGTCATAACGTGTCCAGTATCTTCTCCCACGCTGCTGACACACACTTTCCCGCTCTCTTACCACTCACCTCTGGTGTTCCCGCAGCAAATGATGCTTAAAGTGAAGATGTTCTTTACATTTCCATTAAAGAATGCTCTCAAAAGTACAACTGCCTCTGCCAGCGAAAGTGGAAGTATGTTATATATATTCTTACCTTTGTGTGTCTCTTTCTGCATTAGATTGCATAAAATGTATCTGAGACGCTCAGAATGAAATTTACATGGACATTACTACTGCAACATGGATCAAATTACAAATTTTGGTGCCTGAAAAATGATACTACATAATTATATTATAACTGCTTATGTCGGGGGAGGGAATGTGCTGTGTTAACTACTCTTCTGTTTTTTTTTTTTTTTCATTTTGTTTCAATACAGGTGTGGTATAATCCAATACTTTTCTCATTATGTATTTACAGAAAGAATTATGATAAGTTTATGTAAAGGTCTGTTGTTCCCATGTAACTTTTATCTTTATTCTATTAATCGTACCTCCTGGGAGGTTATCCACAGATAGGCATAAAGGTCTATAAGTTTATTTTTGAGATTCAAAACAACGGCATAAAGGGCGTAAAGACTCAGACGAAGCGTGGGAGTGGAAACTGAATGTAGTGTTTGATATTTTGCACTAAAATAATAATAAAAAAAATACAAGTTCCATTACCTTTATCTGGAGTGAGAAACATATCATGAACAAATTACAGACGGACAAGGTAAATCGCCGTTGAATATTATAACTATAAAAGCCTTCAATATAATTAATGGAAGCCTCCATACTAGTGTTTCTGCACCCATAAAATGAATGAACAAGTCATTAGCCACAGTCTGAAAGAATTTTCCTATCTTGTTGCAGTACATGTGACATCAGTACATTCAGCTGTATTCAACATTTATTTCCTGCAGTGTTTTATTCACTTTAGTAAAGCTAGTTTTCTACGAGTAAACTGGCTTTTATCCAACTGCAAATCACCTAACCTCTCGCCTCGCCCGTCATTTAAGTAACTCATCCCACATCTTAGCTTCCGTGTATTAGGAAATGAAAATTCTTTTTCTATATCCTCTCTTGCTGCATCATCAAAACCGCGATTTATCCGTTTATTCCGTATCATTCAGATGCCATAAATCCCTTCCAGTTGCCTACGCAGACCTTCGTAAACGCTTCAGTTTTATGATAGTGGCCTCAGTTTCACAGGGATTGTAACACTTTGCAATCCTTTTTACAACCAAGGTAATTTACAAGTCTGCTCTTAAAGAGGACTCCTGCGGCAATAACTGCCCGGGCTCAGCTTTAAGCACCAAGTTGAGCGCTATAGAAAGCATTACGTCTACGTCTAAAGGGACAAAAGGCCAGTGAACACTTCCCACACAAACTAATGACCGGACTAATGAATGCGGACTTCGTAGGCAGGAAAGCTAGGATGTGATGATAATAGTTTCATTGTGCCTTAAGCCGGTGGGTCATTCTCTCTGGCTGACACACTGCTGGAGGACACTTGGGTGATGGTGATGATGAGGCCTGGCTCTTACGTCCTGCCTGAGGGGCCATCGTCCTTGCTCGCCAGTGCTGGCTGCCCTCCCATCTCAGCTCGATGCCGGCACACACCTTTAAAATGAGTAAAACCACCGCGGCTCTTGACCTCCTTACTCATGCCGAAGGAATATAGCGACGAATAACTAAAATAGAGATAAAATATAAGTATGTCCTGATATATATCACGGTGTCGTCATTTGTACAAATTGATGATTTATGAGGATATCCACACCTGGATACGATGATTAGGCTACTGGAGACCTCGAGAGGGTCCAAGTTGAGCTAAAACAGTTGCATCTTCCCAATGAACCACCTCTAAATGAGGGTATGATATTCGTAAAACACTGATGTTGAAACTGTATGGTACGTCATTAGGCAGACCTATCTACAGCCAGACGCCATTATCCCATAAGGGGTGGCGGTTTGTCTTTGAGTTAGTTGTTTTACCGGGAGAGGTACTAATGCTCCACCAAAACACTTGTTGACACGCAAGGAACACGTATGGGTTGGTTATATGATTACCACCCAGCGTTGTAAATGGTTTCCTGGCCTACAGGAAACCATTAGCTTGTCACTCAAAGGCACCACAGAAGGAATGAGGAGTAATAAAAAGTGACAGGAAAGACAGAAGAAATAGGAAGAGAGAAGGCAGACACAAGAAAAGTGATGAAGGTGCAGGAAGAAGTAGGAAGCACTATATCAAGTGAGAGGATGATGGTCACCACCACCTAGCATTAGCCAGATGTTTCAACTTAATCTCTTGAGTACTAAGGTCATTTTTATGATTATAACAACCATCATTCATACTGACGACTTTAGACAGTTTAAGAGATCCCTGTAGCAGTGAAAGTATATCTAATTCATCCCGGCTGAAGGTCTGTCATAAAATGAATGCCATCTATGTATCTACCTATCTATTGCCAGACGCCATAATCCCGCAACAGGTGGCACAAATAAATTGCCTCCATGTCGCCCTGTCCCCCGACATTTCTCTGTCCTCCCCCGAGCTCCTCCTCCTCCTTTCTCATATAGCTCTCCACTCCATCCCTCCATCTCATGCTTGGGCTCTCACTTCCTCTTACCCCCTCCACCTCACTCATATTCATTCTTCATGTTAGTCTCTAGCTCTCCATCCCCTCCACACAGCCAGACCACCGCAATGTATTAATTTTCTCCTAAAACTTTGTTACATCCACATCCGCACTAAAACGCTCCGTCACCTCCTCATTTGTCAGTCTGTCTCTCCATCTAACTCCACATACTCCTCTCAAATAACTCATTTCCACTGCTTTCACTCTTGACTTCTGCCCCTCCAACAAGGTCCAAGCTTCGCCTCCATATGTTAAAGTTGGTATCACAATATTGTCATACAGCTACTTTTTTACTTCCATGCTCACTTCGCTGTTTTTTATCACTGCTTCCAAAGAACCAGCAACCTTTCTTCCCCTTTGTACCCTTTCAAGAACTTCATCCTCTAAACTTCCATCCTTACTCATCACTCTACCCAATTACTTAAATGCACTCATTATTTCCATTTCCTCATCTTCCTACCTCACTGTGCATTTACTGACTTAATTTCTCTTGAAAACCAAAACTTTACTTTTCCCTACATTCATCTTTAGATTCCATTTCTGACACTCTCCTAAACTCATTCACCAATCCTTGCAGTTCCCCTTCGTCTTCATTTAACAATATAGTGCCATCTGCAAACAGCAGAACAGGAAGTTTCCAATTGCTACCCTCTCTCATTAGAGCTGCTCCAACATCCACTGCCCTACCTTTTATCTCTTTTATAACCCCATCCATACTCAGAATGAAAAACCATGGAAACATGACACATCCGTGTTTCAATTCAACAATCTGATAGAAAAATTCACTCAGCTCACCATCCACACGCACTGCAGCCTTAGCGCCATCATACATACTCCTCACTGCATTCAGTAGCATCCCATTTACTCAGTGATGATATTCTCAATATTTTCCACAGTCCTTGTCTGTCCACTCTGTCTAAATTTGCTTTCTCCAAATCCATGAAGGTCGTATACAGTGCAATCGATGATAATACTTGGAATAAAACACTGAAGGAAAATATGGCTGGACACATGATTTGGATACATTATTGAATTTTCTTTCAACTTCTCTCTTTCGTAACAGATTTTGATATACTATTCGTCGAGGCTGGAAAAGATCTTCTGCATACCGTTGATCTATAGACACATTTACTTAACGGTTTTGATTTCGTTAAGCCTCTGTGTGTGTGTGTGTGTGTGTGTGTGTGTGTGTCCCTATCAGTATAATCATCCATCCATGTGTTCATCAGGCTATAACCGTATCATAGAGGTCAGTATACATGTGCATTTGTTTTCGCCGTCTTTAACCAGTTCTGAATGATGTCTTTTTACACCTTTACTGTTACCTGATTATTTAATACAGCTTATAGGAACACGTGGAAATTAGAGAGGATTAGGAAGACGTCATGCCAAAAGGATATGTTTTTTTTTTTTTTTTTTTTTTTCAGTCTCTCATGGTGGAAACAGCACTTTTCCATTGTATGCCGGCTGACTCCAGACGATTATTTTCAGCTGAGAATGAGCATAGAAGCTGAGAGAGATAATAATTACAGCAGTGAGCCTCTCAGCTTCAACATTATATTCCATATATTGTTAGACTAAGTCGTTCTGATGAGACTGAGGATAGGAGCCCGTGAGTGTTAACATTGTTAGTACAAAAGGTCTCCCCATATCTAAGTACATTGGCTTCAACAACATAAAGGTAGACTGGAAAACAACATTTCTAGCCTTTGCAAGACAAATAAGAACATATTTCTTTTTTCTGCTACAGGCTGTTATTCTCTGCTAGTGTGATTTCCCGAATAGAAAAGTGTGTCCTCTCTCTCTCTCTCTCTCTCTCTCTCTCTCTGTAAAAAGGACTATGTAATCTTGCTATATCTGTGTGCAAGGACTCAAATGGCCAGCGACTGCACAGAATGGCAAACGTTTCTGCATATAATTATGTATACCTGACTAACGTTAACACACACCCTATTTTAGATATCTCCCTCAGCAGCTGCGAATTGTGACGCCGCTCGCTTGCAAACATCCTTGGGCTGATGGTATCGTAGGCTCTTCCACCAGGTGATTGATGCTTTCACAGTGAGTGCCGTTACTTAATACTTGTTTTCCCGAATGCAAATATTCCCAATTGGTCAGTGTATTTCAAATATTGCATAAATCTGCCTCGTGGTGCATTGATATAAGAGACAGGCATAGGTATTCATGAAAAGTCATTGGATATTGTTTTCCAAAGCTTCGTCCACTGTTTTGCAACGTAAAGACGGAAAAGTTTCAAATAATTTTTGAACTGAGTGAATAAACATAAGGCTTCGTATCCTCGTCGGATGAGGAAACTCCCAACATCCCTTTACACGTTTGTTTCTGCATATCGTAGAACGTTGTTCTCTTGATTTCTGGCTTTATGGTCTCAGTCAGTAAAAAAGAAAGAAACTAAATGGACTTCTTCGGTGCACCACATCAAGTAGGAATAAACGTATATTCGTTCACGGAACACTTTGAGAGACAGCCAGTGCGTACACCTGTTGTCCCCTCATTCCCCAAAAATACGAATATTTGACTATGACCTTGATCTTAGACAGATTACTCTCAAAACTGATTTCCAAAAGCGAATATTTGGCTGTGACCTTGACCTTAGACAGATTTTTATCAAAATCGATTTACTTCATTCTTGCCTAATGGCCACTCTTTTCACCAAATATGTATATAATCAGATCAAAGCTTTTTGAGTTGACTTTGTCCAGTAACCTTGACCTTGGACCCTGCCCTGTAACCTACAACTTTGATCTTCTAAAAATCGACCCTTAATCCCTGGGGGTATAATGCACCCAGCCCTTTCACTATGCGGTTAATTTCAAAAGTTGCCTGTTTTCAGCCCATCATAGTTCAGTAATAGAACCACGAACTTTCAGTTAAAGATCAGAATATTCATCAATCCATTGTCCCTCCATCGCTCTAGGTGGAGGCGTTGTGGAGGTAGAAGGTGATGAGTGAAGGTAACTGTTGCGGTTGTGGTGAGCTGCATATGTACCAGGTGACGAGTTGGTGGCCAAGGTGAGCTGGCTGCGCAGCTGCCTAGGCCAAATGAGGCCGCCCCATTAGCGCTCGCTCACACTCCTCATTGCCCCATAAGCCCTTCCCAATTCCATTCCTCTTCACCTTCCCCTGCTACTGCTACATGAATGAAACTCTCACACCCTATACGAGTAGCTCATTCATTTTATTTGCCCAATTCTTCCAACTGTTCCAGAGTGACACTGTGCCTAATGGAGTGTGGGAGGGGAGAATACCATGGCTTGTACATCATGATACACAGTACCTGCCACAAAACATTATTTTTACCTTTGCTTTAGCTCATTTTCTATACGTGAGCTACTAAAAGTTACTTTCATTTTTACCTCGAGCTCGTTATTTTATATTCGTAGTTTTCCTTCTTTTCTTGCATCTTACGTATAAAGGGCATTTATTTAGCTAAGTTCTAACTTTACTACAGGAATGGCTGTAAATGCTATTTTTTTAGTTCTAACCCTTTTTACCCTCCACCTGACAAAGTTAGAGGAGGGTGTTGTTATCACTGGGATCAACTGGTGTCCGTCCATAGAGCTGGGCAACAGGGCGGCTGGTCGGGCATAGAGATTTCGTTTCCGGGTTAGAACTCAGAAAATATTTGCTACAGAGTCATGAAATTTCCCTTAGTTATGTCTCATAGGGAACTAGGTCCTTTTGATAGGTAGAATGCTGTGTCTTAAGAAGTTTTTTGGAAAATAATGAAGAAATTAAAAAAAAAAAAATCAGAGCGACGTACTCAAGGAATCTGAAGGGCCCAGGATACGTGTCCTCAAGGCATATTCCTTATGCCCACATGTAAAAGAAAAGATCTGGGAAGGGAGGTGAGGGTCATTATGCGCTTGGTTAGGTGTAGAGGTGTGGGGGGGGAGGAATATGTGCTTGGTCTGATGGAGGTTTGCAACAGCATAGTGTTGCCTGTGTTTTATTATGTACGAGTATATTGCAAGGTCACTGTAACTTTCACTGGAGCTCTTTTATAATATCAATGTTTATACAGTAAGATACACAACAACTGTATAGCACTTGCCCTAAAAGATCAGTTTTACATTCCATTCCAGTACTTGTTTTTAACACTGGACGATGCAAAGCTACTGTGCAGAGTTGGTCATAACAAAAATTTTCAATACCATATATATATATATATATATATATATATATAATCTTCTACAGCATATGTATATTTTCTTCTGCAGCCTTACTTCACTAAATGGATATCAGTCCTTACTATTGCTAATGCTTATTCTCTACAGTAACATTTTCTTTATTTAACTATACCACTTTCTTTTTTTCCATTTTCATGTACAAATTTGCATTATATACAGTATATATTACACTTCACCACACACCCACGAAGTGTCAGGCTAAGATGATGTGGATGGTGGTGAGAGGGTGGTGACTAGTTGGTACCATGAAGGTGATGAGAAAGAGGCTGAGCAGCAATAAAAGGAGGCCACTGGCCAGGGCATGTCACCTTAAAATCTGTGTAGTTACTTCCCTTAGCAGACATCGTTTCTTCACTACATAATGACGATACTGTCATGTGTAAAACCCTTCCAACTGCACTGTCTCTTAACCTCTCCCCTGCACTAGTGGGAGGTTTGGTAGGTGTGGCGGTGGCGGGGGCTGGGTTGCCATGCATAGTGGCAAGCGAACTGGACTATGAGGAATCAGTAACTGTTCCTACTCCTCTCGTTTCCCAAGGAAAATTAGCCATGTAGCTCATTTACCTCTTATAAGCCTACGTCACGCACTGTACACCATAGAAAATGGGTAGAATTTCAAACTACTGGAAACGCAAGGCAGCCATGTCCGTCATCCAAGTCGCCATTAACACCCTTTTTTATGATGGCTTTGTAAATTACTTGACAATGTCTAGTCTACATCATATAAAACTGATTAAATTGAACTTGCAGTGTGGTGTTAAACTTTGATCTATTGTTTTTAAGTCCAGTAAGTAAACCTATTGGGCGATTCACAACTGATCAATCAAGTTTGATCTGAATAACATCAAAACTATGCTGGTTATTTTAGTGACATTCAGGCACTTGAACTGAATTATGACCTTGTCCTGTGACCTTGATTTTTGATTGGTTACTCCAAAAGTTAATCCCGTCGTTCTCGCCAGACACTTAACCGTACCACCAAGTCCTCATACAGCCTCAACGTACATTCAGTGACTTCATTTCTTTCGAACACCATAACTTTACTCTCCCCTACATTCACCTTTAGTTTCCGTTTCTTTCACACTTCCAGACTCTGCCCTTTGTCTTCACTTAACATTGCATCATCTGCAAACAACAGTACAGGGAGTTTCCACACACTGCCCTCTCTCATTAGGGCCTCTCCAACATCCAATGCCCTACCTTGTATCTCTTTTATAACGCCATCCACATACAGACTGAACAGCCATGGAGATATGACAAATCCCTGTTTCAACCTTCAAATAGAAAAATTCACTCAGTTCACTGTTCACACGCACTGCAGCCTTAGCACCCAAATACATACTATTCACGGCATTCAGCAACTTCCCATTTAGGGACAATTCTGGAGAAAGGCAACATAATACCAAAATATCTTGAAACCAACGCCTCGGACAGATAACAATGGCGAGCCCTCTAAAGTGAAGGAGCCACTCAACTCAAAGAAGTTTGATACTTGGCCAGAGAAGTGCATAGACAACGGAGGCATAACCAAAATAGAGTTCACCCAGCAAATCTGAATCTGACATGCCGTCTGTGTGGCAGAATTTAAGGATCCATGAATTTTCTGCACAGTCACACCAGAGACAACTAGAAACATTGTATCTCTAAGGGTATAGCAGGTGTCGTCTTCTGTAGCAGAAGGACAGCTTTTAGTGTGTGTGTGTGTGTGTGTGTGTGTGTGTGTGTGTGTGTGTGTGTGTGTGTGTGTGTGTGTGTGTGTGTGTTAAAGAAACTTGCTCCTATCGCCAGCTGTATGGAGCATTCCTCACTTTGAAAAGCACTAAATATGTGGAGCTAGTAACAGATTACATAAAATTATAGAATAGCTATGAGGTGCAAAACCATCCGTGAGATTAAAGGGACAGTTTAGTAAGTAAATCTATCTATGGGTGGTTCTGGATCATGGCTGTGAAATTTTGGCGACCTGACGTACTCGGGGAGGTCAAGGAGACTCCGGTGGGAAGGACGATCAGACCTAAACATGAGAAATGAAGCTCGCAAGTAAGTAGTCTCATGTTTGCAGATAACTGTGTTGCATGGTGATAAGACAGAATATTGTAACTGTATTCTTCATAAGCCCTGGAGTGTATAGTGCGTGAGGAACAAAAGCTGAGTGTAAATGTGGCACAGCTTAACGTTATGGTGGTTTAAACTGTACCAATAGGCGGAGTGGGTGTATGGAGAGTGGGATGAATGGGTGGGTCAGACAAGGTGGGTGTGTGGATCATGCTGTATATCTTGAAATGGTGGTGCGTAATGTGGCAAGGCCGGAGGAGTACATCATCCTGTAAAAATTAGCGTTATGTAAGGGGTGGTACTGCCACTTATTTCTGTCAGAAC